>NC_027755.1:1451619-1456230 GCF_000695525.1 Brassica oleracea var. oleracea
AAATATGTGATGTTGAGATTAATAATATATTTTATAATAAACTAAATATGTAAAAAAAAAAATTGAGAATAACTTAGGTTTAACAAATTCTTTATTCATTTCACATTGTTCACTATCCCATACATATTTTAGATAGTAGAAGACAACAAATTGTGAGTTTTACTCATTTTAATTCAATTTATTATTTATATTCTATAACATAGATGTATATATTGTAATATACATATAAAATATATGTTATTTGTATAGTCTTGGGCGTAGCCCGGGCAAAATCTCTAGTATCATTAAAAAGTATTAAAAGATAGTATGGTTTTACAGCGATCATAATATAATTTTGATTGTATGATTATTTATGAATATGGGGCCCCAAAATGTATTGATGCAAGAGGGTGCCGACGCCAATGCCTCAAAAATGATAAGGTGAGCACAACTCTGCAGAAACGCCATAGTTTAGGTTTACTATACATAACATTTGAAGACTCTTTACATTATCACACCATATTGCTGCTTCCCTTCACAATCTTCTTCCATTCTGCTATCAAATTTGAAGAAACTATATTTTCATCGAAATCTTGGATTTCGCTGCTGGGTTCCCACCGTTCAATCAGCGAGGAAAGGAAGCTGACGACCTGAGCCTTTTCTGGTCTCTGCTCAGGTGTCCTCGTGCAGCATTGTCTTGCTAGTTTTGCAACTTCGTATATGGTCCGTTGAGTCTCTTGGTTGGCGATAATGTTTCCGTCAATAGCTTCCAAGAAAGTGTCGTCTTCACGAAGCATCTACCTTAACCATGTTGTGATGTGGATATCGTCTTCAGCTCGGCTATGGTCTGTAGCTTTCTTGCCGGTTATGAGCTCCATGAGGATGACTCGGAAGCTGTAAACATCGATCTTTCTCGTAACCCTTCCGTCCACTGCAGTTATAGATATTTTAATTGTTAGTTTCCAAAATCAATTACACAATCAAATATAGATATATAATTGACAGAGGAATAAGATAACTATACAATATTCAGGTGCCATGTAACCGGGTGTCCCACGACACTTGGTCTTGACTGATTCCCTGTCTTCTTCTGTAGCAGTCACTAATCCAAAGTCAGATGCTTTGGCTCGTAAATCATCCCCGAGAAGAATCTTTGGCGGTTTCAAGTCCCTGTGGATGTAGTGTTGGCTCTGAAGAGCCAGCGTATGGAGATACTCTACTGCTCGAGCGGCATCCAACGCAATACTAAGGCGTGTAGTCCAGTCTAGTGGTCTCAAACTGTGGTCACCCCAGTGAAAGAGATGTTTGCTCAATGTACCTTGGGGCATGTACTGATAGACTAATAGCCTATCGTTTTCTTCAATGGAATACCCATAAAGAGACACTAAGTTGCGGTGATGAACCCTGGTTTAGAACAGCGACCTCGGATTTGAATTCTTTGAGGCCTTTACCAGCAATAGCCGATTGGTTCATCTTCTTGACAGCAATCTCCCTTCCATCTTGCAGTGTGCCTCTATATACAGATCCAAACCCACCTTCTCCGAGTAAATTCTCAACTCCAAAGTTGCTTGTTGCATCTCTGAGAATCTGCATTGGGATCGCTTTGTTCTCGATGATCTTACTGTGATCAACCATCTCGACGTGGTCCTCAGCCATCTCGATCTCGTTGTGCTCAGCCATACCAAATAAAAATTTTAGATTTCAATCATCTCCCTTCACAAAATGTATAATATATGTTTATCTAAAAGTCTAAAATTGAAATCTAAAATTTTTATTTTCATAATTTTTGAAAAATATTGCTTATATTTTCCTTATGTTTTTTTGTCAGTGCTTATGTTTTACTATGTATTGTTTATTTTAATTATTCCATGTTTTAATGTACATATATAACCTCTTAAGGTTAGATTTTACCTTTTAGTAATGTAAAAACTAAATGAATTATATCTAACTAGTGGTTAATCAGTGCTTCTCATGGAATTTTGTCTCTTTGTGTAATTTGAAATAATTGTTTGTTAGTTTTTATTACAGATTGTATTTTTGTGTATGATATAAGTTATTGGGTAGTTTTGTTATATAATATTATATTATGGATGTGTTGAGTTCCTTTTTAACCAACTCAAGATAACGACTGAATATTCAAATGTTGGTTATAGTATGTATCATGAGATTACTCCTATGTTTTTATATAATATTATCTTTTAAACTTTTTACACCTTTATTTGTTGTCTACACACAAACACAGTAGACAACAAACCCCCCGAGACAAAGAACCAAAATAGTTTTTTTTGAAAAAGAACATAAGAGAAGCAAGATAGTTGTGGCAACCACCTCACCATTGTCCTTGTTTGAAATTCCGGTTCACTAAATTATTTTTATTTGGAATTAGTATTGTAAAACATCGATATACAAATAAAAACTAAAAATAAAAAATAACTATTACAAACTGATGTAAAAACACTTAAAAAATCATTTTAAGGTGGTATTAAACATTGATGCGAAATCCAAATTTAATCATTTTTCTAAACATTGATGCCAGTCAGTATGAAGGAGTTGCTTTGTTTCCCTTTTCATCTACAAACTCAGTCTATTCTTCCACTTGTAGATTAAAGGATTTTAAGTTCGTTCAGGGTTAGGTCCAAGAGAGCATACATATGATTGTTTGCTCTATCAACCTGATTATAATATTTCAGCCTGAAAGAGAATATTTAAAATTTGGACGACTTCGGTATCAATTATTAGAGACCGTTAATGATGTACTAGACTTAACAAGTCGTAAAATATCGTTGTTCGAACTTTGGTAGGAATCGTTGTTCGAATATCAAAACAAATGTCTGATTGAAGATCGTTATAAATGGGGTCTTATAAAACCATATTTAATATTTTTATATTAAAAAGAATACAAATGCGCTTTTCTAAATGTATTAATTAATATATATCTTTAAAAAGTATTTCAAATTTTAGAATGCATATCAAACAATAAATAAAAGGAGAATAAGATCAATGAGTAGAGTGTCCACGTCCTAAAAAAAAGTTCAACCAATGAAAAAGTTTTGTTCTACCATGTCACTACCGCATTTGTCCAAAGAGAAAATGGGCTTTTCGGTTGGTGGGTCAGTCTGCTTCTGAATTTTTTTTAAACCAAAGTAATATGCCGTCTCCAATTCTTCCACTTCATTTTCATCGTTACAAATCCTTGCAAATTGGCGTTTAATTGAAGATATTTACAAATCAATTATATTGAGACTCACATAAATTCGACGATTCATGTCCTATATCTTAAAAAGAAAACGAAAAAATGTAGTTGTGCATATATAAGTTCACTGAAGAGTAGAACCCTAGAGTTGATCTTAAACATCTTTTCTTCTTCCGTCGCCGACACAGAGTCTGATCTGAGTGTCACCGTAAATGGCTTCAAATTCCAATACGTTTTTAATCAGGACGAGTTCACTTAGTACAAAATATGCCGTCATGGAGAGATCATTCGCTGAGGGATGAAGGCTGGGGAGGCGCCATCGCCAAAACAAAAACGGTAAGGATGACAAATAAATATTTTTTGTGTATGTTAACTTAAGGTAATTCGACCTGCGGTTACGTCATCATTGACTGTATAAAGCGCAGAATCCCATTTCAATGGTTGAATCAATCACAATTAATATGTAATACTTTGAAACTATGTATATTGTATTTGCAAAGAATAACAACGGCATTAGTATCTGACATTTAAACGAGTTGAATCTTAGAGCACCATTATCCTTAAACCTCAAATGGGTCTCTTAATGTTTTTTTTTTTAATAATATTTAAGGAGTTATTTTTGGTAAGAGAGTTGATTAAGAACCTTGATACTTTTTTCCCCTCCATTGCAAGTCTTAAATTTTAAGGTTCTTAAAAAAAAAATTATAAAACACATTTTTATTAATTTTTTATTACATAAAACATAATAAAAGATAAAAGAAAACATTTTAAACATAGATTTTAAATTAAAACATGAAAACAAAGATTAGTTAAATAAACTAGAAATTTTTGAAATAAACATTTAAGCTCAGTTGTTGTCTTCCTCACGTCCAAATTTATGTCATATATGTTCAACCAAATCATTTTTCAGTTGTTGATGGATTTGTCTATCACGAATTCTTGTCTGAACACCCATCTGGTTTGCGATATTTGTAGGGATATCTGTAGAATACGTGAGATCGACATGTGAACTTCCGTTGTCTTGTTGGAACTCTGAAACATCATATTGAGTGTATCCATCTCGTTCGTCTTGTACTATCATATTATGGAGAATGATACATGCTCTCATAATCTTCCCAATTTTGACTTTATCCCAAAACAGCGCTGGATTTTTAACAATGGCAAAGCGAGCTTGCAGGACTCCAAAAGCACGTTCGACATCTTTTCGGACAGCTTCTTGACGTTGAGCAAATAAAACTGCTTGCGGTCCTTGTGGTAGAGGAATAGATTGGATAAAAGTTGCCCATTTAGGATAAATACCATTGGTGAGATAGTAAGCCATATAATACTCTCTTCCATTTGACAGAGAAAGTGACATTCGGAGCTCGACCATTTATTATGTCATCAAAAACAGGTGAACGATCAAGAACATTGATATCATTTAATGTACCTGGAGGTCA
>NC_027755.1:1456278-1495057 GCF_000695525.1 Brassica oleracea var. oleracea
GTTGGTTTACCCGAACCACGAGAATATTGCACTTTCCAAGCGGTGGGACAATTCTTCCACTCCCAATGCATACAATCGATGCTTCCTATCATCCCGGGAAATCCACGATACTCTTCAACATCGAGAAGACGTTGAAGATCAGCCAGTGTTGGTCTTCTTAAGTACTCATCGCGGAACAAATTTATTATTCCTTCCACAAAATTTTCCACACATAACCGAGTTGTTGTTTCACCGAGCCGGAGGTATTCGTCGACCGTATCAGCGGCATAACCATATGCCAAGACATGAATGGCTGCAGTACACTTTTGAAGGGGGAGAGAGACTACACCGTTCGATACCATCTTTCTTTTTCCTAAAGTATTGAACTTCGCTGGAGAGTCGATCAAAAATGTGCATGAACAATGACTTGTTCATTCTAAATCGTTGTCGGCAGAAATTTTTAGGATACATTGGATTTTCACTGAAATAATCATTCCATAGACGAATATGCCCTTTGTAGCATCCCCGATCCTGGATAGGATCGTCTGGATGGACCATGGTGCGAGGAGACGCACCAGCCAGGTCTTACGACCTGAAGACAAGCGTGTCATGGTCCAAAACGTGGTTAAGGGAATCATATAGCTGGAACTTAACCAAATAAGGCAGAGGCAAGCTCAAAGGAGCTGGACAAGCGAGGGCGCTAAATTTCAATACAATAGGGAACCTATGGCCCTCTGTACCCAAAACAGATGCGCTGACCAGACTGCGGTACACCTCGTCTCACTCCGGTAGCTGGACGAGGTCCGGGTGAAGCTCGATGAAGTAAATGATCAGAATGGATCATGGGAAAACTAAGTCTAGGTCTGGAAATAGACCAAGGGACTTTTAGGGATTAAAGAAGATAAAGGAAGCAAGCTAGACGCAGTGTATAACAGCTGGGCGATGCGGTAAGCAAGCTCGACCAGCTAGGTGAAGTGTAGTGCAGCTCGGTGTAGCTCACTGAAGTGTAGGTCAGCTCCCTGATCTGGATGGTCTAGCTCACTCAGCTGGGTCAGCTGGAGATCAGCTCAAATCAGCTGGACTGAGTGTTCAAGTCTTGGTTAGTTGGGTCGGGCCCGGACAGTGGCCAGGCCATGTTGGTGACCCGTGTGTGCCGATGGGCTGGTGGGATCTTGGGATTGAGTCAGGGGCATGGGAAATCCATGTGGGCTTCAGTTTCACATATCCAGGAGTGGTTTGACAGTTTTAGGGCGTCTGGTAACTGGCATAGGCGATTGGGTGTGATCTGGACCATTGATTAAATCAATGGCCAGAAATGATACCGAAAGGGTGCAACCTTTGGAAAGGTAACTACCCCTTCTTCTATATAAGGAGGTCAGGTCCGTGGGGTTTGCACGCACGCCAAGGATTCCTCCTACACCCTGAAACACAAAGAAAAACAGAGAAAACACAGAGAGTTGGTCGGATTCAACATCTAAGACCAAGAGTGGCTTGAAGGCCATAAAGGGGCAGTTTTGGGAGAGATCAAAGGGGAAGATATGAACGACCCTTTGGTGGGTTTTGATTCATGTTGACATCCCCAAAGCATCCTATAGGGTCTGAGAACACATGCAATTAGTCAGGGAAGAAGTGGGATGGCCGGATTCCACTTCCTAAGGCCAAGATAGCCTTAAGGGGAGAGGTGCGTGGAAAGGCAGTTTCATGGGAGATGGGAACGACCCTATGATGGTGTTTGATCATGGATGATCACGTCCTAGGCTTCCTATATGTCTTGGGAACACACGCAAATATACAGGAGAGAAGGGAGAAGGCCGGACTCCACTCTCAATGGCATGGACAGCCTTGAAGGCGGATGTAGTGCATAAATCGGTTTCATGGGAGTTCAAGGGAAGAGATGAGCGACCCTTGCATGGATCTTATCATTACTGTAAGTATATGATAAGAGCTTGATAAGACAGGATGGAGGCGTGTTTTGGAGGAGCATGGACGTACATGATAAGGGAAGGCACATGATCTATCAGATCATGTATAAGATAATCGGTTTATGATTACTTTCCGGTTTATGTTTATGTATCTTGTAGAATTGGTCCTGGCCAAGCATGGCACGCCCTTGAAAACTACATATAATGTGATGTGATCTAAGGATCTAGTAGTTGAGGAAGGGGCCGGATCATGGTTGGTATAACCTGTCCTTATGGTGTGATGGACGGATGCATTGCATCGGCCATTCCATAAGGAGCGGGATATGGAAACTTGGTTGGTGTTGATCACGGCCTGAACCATCAGTGTGTGATCTCTGGATGGTTATGAATGGCCACGTTCATGGGTCATTGGTGGAGAGTCGTGACCTTTCACCAAGGTGGTTTCATGACGGTTGCAACAGAGTGATCGGAACTGTTGTGAAGGAGAACTAATGGCCGCATGGCCTGTTAGGGATGATGATGGCTTATACTATCAACCATAGTGTGGACTGATGAATTTTAATTAATTTTTGGAGCACTTTTGGAAGTGGCCAGAAATGAACCTAAGACTTCCCAAAGGTTACTTGGTCTGTGAGGATGGTTGGCTGAATGACTAAGTATCAAAGGGAAGAGTTTATGCAGGTATAAGAGAGCTGTACGAGTAGACGGGGAGCTGGTCGTAGCTACCTCGCAGCTCTATCAGCTGGGAGAGAGTGATGGAACCTCAAGTGAAGTGGATCAGCTCAGCTAGCTGGATGAGCTAGCTAAACAGCTAAGTCAGCTGGGACAATGAGCTAACAAGCTCCGTGGATGTGGCAAAGATATTATCTAGCAATGTTGCATACATCTAGATAGAATGGTAGGGGAATGGAACCTCAAATCTGTATGACTTGATTTGAGTTCAAGATCAACCTTGGAGCTAGCTGGTAGTTGAGTATACTAACCATTAGCTGAGGTGATTCGACCAGACAAGTATTATATTGGTTTTAGACCAATGGTTAAGTAGAGAATATCCGCTGCGTATGTGTTGCATTGATCTAAGCTAGGGAATGGCTAAGGTAGTCTTAAGCTAAGATCTAAGTTAGTCCTCGCCTTTGGGCGATATTGTAATAAAGCGCGAAAAATTGTGAGGTTCGGCCAGTGTGTGGACCGAGCGACGTGAGGTATCGACCGCGGCTCAGGCAGCCAGGTCGGGGCCTTACAAGTTGGTATCAGAGCATGCTTGATTCTAGGATGTTTTGGTTGTGGTTGTTCACCCACACATCCGGACAAGTGGATGTTGATGGGGTTAATCTGCCAGTTGTGTTGCCGACTCAGCTGGAGAAGGTTAACAATGGAGCTGGATTGCCTATCGGCCAGCTCGACCCTACTGAGGTTTGAGTAGGATGAGCTGAGCTGCAGCTGGAACAAGAACTGGAAAGGGGAAGCTGAATTCTTTCATGTTGGGAACCGGTCTGATCCGAACATTGTTGCAAACAATGAAAAGACTAACCGGTGGATCAGACAGCTGCTCCGGCAGCTAATGGTCGAGTTGTGCCAGTAGCCGAGGTGGTCGAGATCGATCCACCAGCTTGGGCAGCTCGGAATGTGGACTACCTGAGTGTTGCTAGAGCACATAGCTCAAATGAGGACTAAGCATTTCTCAGGTAGTATGGATCTTATTGAGGCAGATGAGTGGAGGAGTCGTTTGGTTCACAACTTCAGCTCAACTCACTGCTCAAAGATATTATGTTCCAAACCGAAATTATTTCTGAAAACTGAGACGACTATGGAACCTTAGCTGTGGGAGCCAAGTGGGAGTTGAGGTCAGGTTGGTTTCATGCTTCTGAACGGAGAAGTTCCAAGATGAGCCGGCTTAGCCAAGATGCACTCTCCAAGGGAAAGACCCTGAAAACAGAAAGGTTAGTTATCTATTTATTTGGAAATAATAGACGGATTGGACGATGGACGCAATGCAAGATCTTTGTATGGACGACCTGGACAAGGGAAGTAACATGGACCAGAGAGTGGCTTAGGTTGAAAGAAACGTGCAGCACTCTCTTGGAGGTTAGTGTTATAACTTTGTGGCCGTTCGAAACAAGTGAGCATATGCGATGTTCATGTTGGTCTAAGGGAGACGCTAAATGGCTAGTACATGAGTGGGCTTGTGATCAGATGGATCAGCTTTGACTCAGTGTAAGTCAAGGTAGGATTCCTTAGATCGAGTTAAATGGAATGGATCAATTCCAAGAGGAATTGGACCACAGAAAGAACATGATGTTATGTATCTTAGTATGATAAGGATTGAGGTATATTTAAAACACTCTTGTGAATGGTATGGGACGTTCACAAAAGTGTGACACTTTGGAGAATAGTGTGAGACGTTTTCCAAATGTGTGATCAAACTAAGATCCTACTCAACTAGGTACCCAATGTTGTGGGGAGTGGACCAGGTTCGGTATGCAATCGAGTCCAGAGAGGGACCAGGGTTGGCTTACTCGGACGAGTCCAAATGGGATCTAGTCAGGATGGACTATGATCTGGTTGTGTCCGCCTAAAGAGCCACGATGTGATATTAGGCATGGATTGGTTTGGAAAGAATCGGGCCACCTTGGACTGTCACCGGGGCATGGTGCAGTTTGAGGGTGGGTGTGGACCCCCGATCAGGTTCCAAGGCTTGGAAAGAATCGGGCCACTCTGGACTGTCACTGAAGTTGGGTGCAGTTTGAGAGTGAGTGTGGACCCCCGATCAGGTTCCAAGGCTTGGAAAGAATCGGGCCACTCTGGACTGTCACTGAAGTTGGGTGCAGTTTGAGAGTGAGTGTGGACCCCCGATCAGGTTCCAGGTGCAGTTTGAGAGTGGGTGTGGACCCCCGATCAGGTTCCAAGGTATTCGTCCGACCTCTGGATTCTTAGTGATATCAGCAATCCAAGTGGAAAGGATGCTTGAGAAGGGTTGTGAGGCTTATTTGGCCACAATCGCCACTAAGGAGGTTGAAGGGGCTGGTGACCCGGATGGGATTCCGCTGGTCAGTGAGTTCGAGGACGTGTTTCGGGTGCTACAGGGCATTCCTCCTGATAGGGCTGACCCGTTCATAGCAGAACTGGAACCAGGGACGGCCCCAATGTCCAAAAGTCCATATCATATGGCTCCTGCCGAGATGGCCGAGCTGAAGTCGATCAAGTCCAGTGAGGGATGAGGATCGCATCACAACCAAGTCGGAGATTGACCTAAGGTTGGAATAAGAATGATCAAGTCCATAAAGGGACAAGGATAACATGACGACCTATTCGGAGATGGGCCTGTGGTCGGGTTGAAACAGTTGAGTCCCTAAGTGGACCGGGACCGGAATATGATCGAGTCCATGAAAGGACCAAGATCGAATTATGACAAAGTCCAGTAATGGACAGATGTCAAGTATGTGACGGTTTAGTCTAGTATAGACTAAGATCGCAATATGGCCAAGCCAGGAAAGGCTGTGGCCGGTTAAGGAATGATCCAGTAATTGTTGGTTGGAAACATAAACCTTAGTGTCCGGGAAGGACTTAAGGAAAACAGAACAATCTGTTAGGACTCATGGTAGAGTGAGCAGCCTAAAGATTGGAACATGTTTGCTAGGACTTGGCTGGTGCATCGAGTGGTTTGGAGTTGGACAAGCGAGCCGGTAGCTGGACGAGGTCCGGGTGAAGCTCGATGAAGTGAATGATCAGAATGGATCATGGAAAAACTAAGTCTAGGTCTGGAAATAGACCAAGGGACTTTGAGGGATTAAAGAAGATAAAGGAAACAAGCTAGACGCAGTGTATAACAGCTGGGCGATGCGGTAAGCAAGCTCGACCAGCTAGGTGAAGTGTAGTGCAGCTCGGTGTAGCTCACTGAAGTGTAGGTCAGATCCCTGAGCTGGATGGTCTAGCTCACTCAGCTTGGGATCAGCTCAACTCAGCTGGACTGAGTGTTCAAGTGTTGGTCAGTTGGGTCGGGTTCGGATAGTGGCCAGGCCATGTTGGCGACCCGTGTGTGCCGATGGGCTGGTGGGGTGTTGGGATTGAGCCAGGGGCATGGAAAATCCGTGTGGGATTCAGTTTCACATATCCAGGAGTGGTTTGACAGTTCCAGGGCGTCTGGTAACTGCCATAGGCGAATGAGTGTGATCTGGACCATTGATTAAATCAATGCCCAGAAATGATCCCGAAAGAGTGCAACCTTTGGAAAGGTAACTACCCCTTCTTCTATATAAGGAGGGCAAGTACGTGGATTTGCACGCACGCCAGGGATTCATCCTACACCCTGAAAAACAAAGAAAAACAGAGAAAAGACAGAGAGTTGGTCGAATTCAACATCCAAGACCAAGAGTGGTTTGAAGGCCATAAAGAGGCAGTTTTGGGAGAGATCAAAGAGGAAGATATGAACGACCCTTTGATGGGTTTTGATTCATGTTGACATCACCCAAAGCATCCTACAGGGTCTGATAACACACGTAATTAGTCAGGGAAGAAGTGGGATTGCCGGATTCCACTTCCTAAGGCCAAGATAGCCTTAAGGGGAGAGGTGCGTGGAAAGGCAGTTTCATGGGAGATGGAAACGACCCTGTGATGGTGTTTGATCATGGATGATCACGTCCTAGGCTTCCTATATTTCTTGGGAACACACGTAAATATCCCGGAGAGAATGGAGATGGCCGGACTCCACTCTCAATGGCATGGACAGCTTTGAAGGCGGATGTAGTGCAGAAATCGGTTTCATGGGAGTTCAAGGGAAGAGATGAGCGACCCTTGCATGGATCTTATCATTACTGTAAGTATATGATAAGGTCTTGATAAGACAGTATGGAGGCGTGCTTTGGAGGAGCATGGACGTCCATGATAAGGGAAGGCACATGATCTAGTCAGATCATGTATAAGGTAATCGGTTTATGATTACTTTCTGGTTTATGTTTCTGTATCTTGTAGAATTGGTCCTGGCCAAGCATGGGACGCCCTTGAAATCTTCATATAATGTGATGTTATCAAAGAATATAGTAGTTGAGGAAGGGGCCGGATCATGGTTGGTATAACATGTCCTTATGGTGTTATGGACGGATGCATTGCATTGGCCATTCCATAAGGAGCGGGATATGTAAACTTGGTTGGTGTTGATCATGGCCTGAACCATCAGAGTGTGATCTCTGGATGGTTATGAATTGCCACGATCATGGGTCATTGGTGGAGAGTCGTGACCTTTCAACAAGGTGGTTTCATGACGGTTGCAACAGAGTGATCGGAACTGTTGTGAAGGAGAACTAATGGCCGCATGGCCTATTAGGGATGATGATGGCTTATACTATCAACCATAGTTTGGACTGAGACTGATGGTATAATGAGTGTCTATCCAGGAGACACGAATGTATTGTGAGACTGATCGGCTCCGTTGGGAAAAGGTTCCATGGCTGGTTAGGTAAATGTGAAGACTCATCAGTTCTGAGTCATGTGGGGTGGTTGGTTGATTGACTTAGGATCTGATGGGCATTATTAGTCCATGAGAGGACTTGGCTCCAGGGGAGCATACGTTTGAGACTTGATAGCACTGAACCATGGCCTTGGCCGGTTCAGGAATGATGTCCATGGCCTTGGCCAGACTGATCATGATCGGGATCCATATGATCTGGGTCGATTCATTGGATTCCGATTATGGGAAACTCTTAGTTGTGATTTATCATGAGTTTTCATGAATTTTAATTAATTTTTGAAGCACTTTTGGAAGTGGCCAGAAATGCACCTAAGACTTCCCAAAGGTTACTTGGTCTGTGGGGATGGTTGGCTGAATGACTAAGTATCAAAGGGAAGAGTTTATGCAGGTATAAGAGAGCTGTACGAGTAGACGGGGAGCTGGTCGTAGCTACCTCGCATCTCTATCAGCTGGGAGAGAGTGATGGAACCTCAAGTGAAGTGGATCAGCTCAGCTAGATGGATGAGCTAGCTAAACAGCTAAGTCAGCTGGGACAATGAGCTAACAAGCTCCGTGGATGTGGCAAAGGTATGATCTAGCAATGTTGCATACATCTAGATATAATGGTTAGGGGAATGGAACCTCAGATTTGTATGACTTGATTTGAGTTCAAGATCAACCTTGGAGCTAGCTGGTCGTTGAGTATACTAACCATTAGCTGAGGTGATTCGATCAGACAAGTATTATATTGGTTTTAGACCAATGGTTAAGTAGAGAATATCCGCTGCGTATGTGTTGCATTGATCTAAGCTAGGGAATGACTAAGGTAGTCTTAAGCTAAGATCTAAGTTAGCCCTCACCTTTGGGCGACATTGTAATAAAGCGCAGAAAATTGTGAGGTTTGGCCAATGTGTGGACCGAGCGACGTGAGGTATGGACCGCGGCTTAGGCAGCCGGGTCGGGGCCTTACACCCTTCTTCACGGTCTCTTTCGATATAAGCTCATTTTTTTCTTGGTTTGCTTGCTTCTTCTTGATGAGCAATGGTTAAATTCTCAAAGGTTTGATCATAATATTGATCAAATGTATCATCAAAATTTTCATCAAATGCATCATCAAGTGATTCTTGAAAATTGTTTTGTGAAGAAGATGTCATATTTGTGATAGAGAAGAGAATTTTTTTTTTTAATCTTGGTTTGGTAAAAGGTTCACAAATATGGAGAAGAGAATTTTTTTTTTCTTGGTTTGGTAAAAGGATAGGAAATGTGGGTTTGATCTTGGTTTGTGATTGGGGTTTGATCTTCGTTTGGTAAGAAAAAAGAATATGAGTTTGTGATTGTGGGTTTGATCTTGGTTTGGTAGAAGAGAGGAAATGAGTTTGTGATTGTGGGTTTGATCTTGGTTTAGTAGAAGAGAGGAAATGAGTTTGTGATTGTGGGTTTAGTCTTGGTAAGAAAGAAGAGAGGAAATGAGTTTGTGATTTCGAGTTGTTTGATCTTTGCTTTATACTACTTGATGAAAGGAGAAGAATACAATAGATAAAGTCCCGTGATACATAAAGTTCCGTGAAAAAAGACGACAGCACAAGACACTACAAGACACTTTGAGTACACTCAGATACTGATACAAGACGACACACTGCAAGAGAAGCCAAGTCCCGTGACCTGAAGTGCTTTCCCGTGAAACAACCAGAAGACATGACTGCAAGACAAGTCCTCTTCTTTCACTCTTCACCTGAAACAAATAAAAGAATAGTCCACATCAACATATAACAAAGACAGGAACAAGAACTAGAACAACAAACAGAGAGGAAATCATTAACAAGAGACTAAATCATTAACAAAAACTAGAAACAGAATGGAATTCAATAACAGGAGCAAGAACAAGAAACAGAGAGTGACATACAATAACATGACATACTTAAACTAATTAGACATAATATGAAACTTAAACAGAGCTACCAACAACTCCAATGAAACAACTACAATAAGAACATGAACGAGAGTTACATCAACTCATTTATGAGTTTTTTCTTGAGAGCTTCTTCGTAATCAGCAAGTGGAACTTGTTTTGCAACAAGACTCTCAAGTAGCTTCATCTTCGAGATCTTTTCCTTCATCACTAAATCTTCTTTCTTGATGCTCCACATAGTCCGAAAGTGAGAAAGATCTTTCCCCTGCACCAACGGCTTCTTCCCACTGGTTTTTGTTGCCTTAACACCTGGAGGATGACATGTTCCTTCATCATCTACAGCAGCATTGTTTTCATTAACTTGAGAGCTTGCTGAATGTGAACCATCCTCGAACTTCCTTCTTTTGGAGTTGCTTTATTTTGGTGCAGAGAGTTCACACCACTTCTGGTCCCCCCGAAGCTCCTTCCACGCATGCTCGAGGTTGAACTTCTTTTAATGGTTGTTGAAAAAGATTTTGTGGGCTAATTTGAGCACATCATCCTCGTTCACACCACTGGTTTTCTCTCTCGTTGCTGCTTCATACGCCCCACAAAATTTGCAAACCAAATCATTCAGCTTATGCCAACGTTGCTTGCACTGATTTTTATCTCTTTTCTCACAACCAGCAAGCTTAGGAGACGCCGAGAAGTATGCTGCAATTCTATTCCAGAAAGCCATTGACTTTTGTTCATTCCCAACAATGGGATCTTTGCTCGTGTTCAACCACGAGCTGATCAACACTATATCATCAGTTTGCGTCCACATCCTTCGTTCCTTACGCTCTGCTGGAAGCTCTGCTGGAAGGTCATCACCAATGATTGGATCTTCTTGACTGCCTACGAAAGGAGCTTGCGGTGAAGAGAGTGAAACACTCCCTTGACTGCCAAAGAAAACATTTTGTTGACTATTAAGAAGTTCAACAAACTTGGCAGAGTCATGAAATGGATTGAAATCCATTTCCGAAGGAGGAGAAAGAGGAGACAGAGGAGAAAGAGGAGACATGGGAGACAAAGGAGAAAGAGTTGAAAGAACGAGCAAGCACATTAAGATGTTGGAGATTGAAGAGATAGACAGTGGTTATAAATATTTTCAAGAAAGAGAAGAAACATTCAACACACCCAACCAAAAAATTCATCACAGAAGCAATTTTCCAATTTATATTTAAGTAGAACAAGACTTCAATGCGTTAAGACTTGACATATATCTAACAACAAACATAGCTTTTTTCAAATTCAAATAGCGAGAACCAGAAAGTCTAGACATTTATCTAATTCATTCAACACACTTCACGTTCGCATTTCTATCTAACCATCAGTTCTATTTAATTACCCTCCTTTCAATTCACCATCAGTTCTATTTAATTAAGCACATCAGTTCTAATTCAATACACTTCATTTCATTTCCGAGCAGAAGGAAGAGTAACACTAACCTGTATTGATGAACCTTCCTGACCTCTCTTTCCACATCAGTTTCAAACGAGACTTGATCCCTTCATCTCAGGACACAAAGACAGAAACCAATAAAAAAATAATCAATAGAAAGAAGCATAATCAAAACGAGATTGAAAACGAGATTGATTAACTTGCAACAATGAAAACGCGATTCAAAACGAGATTGATTACATCTAAACCCAACAGAATAAAAGGACAGAAACATTATCAAAATTTATTAACATGCAACAAACAAATCACAACTGATCAAAGCACAATCTGAGACATGCATCATTGAAGAACATGAAACATAAGCTTTACCTGAGCGAATCGGGGAGAGCCATCGACAGAGAGCTCCGTCGCCGTTGAGGAGAGCCACCGACAGAGACCCATATATCGCCGTCGACTAAAGCCACCGCGACAAACAATCGAACCTACAAACAAAATAAACTTTCAATCAGAACAAGAATAAGTCTAATCTAAGACATGCATGCTTGAAGAACACAAGAAACGATTTACCTTCCAGTAGATCCACAGAGAGAGAGAGCAGTCCTTCGCCGTCGAGAGGAGACACACGGAGAGGGAGATAACACCGATTTCCTTCCTCGACGACAGCCACCGAGAGAGAGAGGTCCGTCTTCATTTCCTCGAGGAGCCACGAAGAGAGAGACAGAATCGTCGTTTCTTCTACGACCCACGGAGAGACACGATTCCGTTTCGTCGACGAGGCATAGAGAGATGGATTATCGCAGTTTCGCCGAGGAACCACGGAGAGAGAGACGATCGCCTTCTCGGAGACAAAGGTGGAGAGGTTTCGAGAGAGAGAAATGCGAACCAAAGCGAACCGAAAGAAACACACGCTCCTCCTCTCTCTCCTCTCATGTTGCCAACACGTGGCCTCAAATACGGTCTCTTCTTATCCTCAAATTAAAGACGCCTCTTATGTTTATTAACCTTTTTGATTTATTTTTAATGCCCAATTAGCTTAAGAGACAGCCTAAAGACGCCGATAATGATGCTCTTAGAGCATGTTTATTGTAGGTCTTTTAGGTTGGGTCTCTTATCGTAATATAAGATACGGTCTCTTAGCTTTTAACTAAAAGAGCTAAGAGACGTCTTTTATATCTCTTATTTAAGAGACGTCTCTTAGCTTTTCTAGTTAAAAGCTAAGAGACCGTATCTTATATTACGCTAAGAGTCCCAACCTAAGAGACCTGCAATAAACATTTTTTTAGAATCTTAAATATAGTAATATGTTTTTGCGTATAATGCATGTATATAAAAGTATCGGTAGTAGCTTAAAGCTGAAATACGAATGGCTACATATACAGAGAAATCATTTAACATGAGAAGATAAAAATGTTCATTTTTCTGGCATAACCATTGATACACTTTCTTGTCCATGACTCCATGTATGGTATCACAAGTTATTTTCCTTTAATTTATTTATATGATTGAATGACTATAATATTATTTGGAACAATAGATTTTTATCTCAGTTTCAAAGGCTTTTCGATTGGTTCACCTACATGTGCAAACCTGCCTACTATCTATTATTATTCATTATTATTTATATAATCAAGTCTAATCATTCAAAGTGGTATTTTCCGTTAAACACATTTTATCATAATCATTAATCACTTCATTGATGCTTTTTCCGTATACAATTCCATTACATCCACTTTTCGGATTATTTCATTGATATCAAGAGGAAATATATTGAAATTGTAATAGAAAAGAGGCTGGTTCGTTGATTTAATTCCATTTTATTATATATCTTATTAAAACAGAAGTACAAATATAGATTCACCATAAGATTTACCCCTTATTTACAATAGAATATCACTGAAGTATTAAATAATCATAAGTTTAAGCAATAAATATATTTTCCTAATTTAACTAAATACTTTTCTAAATAAAGTTTAGCTAAATTTTCATGTTCAACATATTTCCTAAAACGATTTAGCTAAATTTTAGGAATATTAAAGTTTAAAAACGAATTTTAACAATATTATGTAATAATTTTCAAGTATCATATAATCCCACAAATTTAGCTTGTAAGGCATAAAATATATGTATTTCAAATATTTTTAAAATATATGTTTAACCATTACAACTATCATTAATTATTTTCAACAATAAAATCTATCTATGCTAAGATTTAAATATTTTGAATTATTTAAATATATAAACATGTATGTTTACAAGCAAATATTTTTATTTTTATATATCTAAATCTTGCTTAAAATATATATATTTCAAAATTTTCTAAAAATACATGTTTAACCATTTCAGTTACTATTAATTATTTTCAAAAATAAAATCTATCTATACTAAAATTTAAATATTAAAATTTTCTAACCGAATATTCTTTTTTTTAATATATCTAAATCTCGCCATATGACTCATATCTAATCAAAATATTTAAAATATTATTATTACGTTTAAAAAATGATATCGTATTAAAAGAAATATTATTTGGACATATCAATTGGTCAATATTTGTCGAAAGTATGGTATACGAGTCAAATTTTTACAACATGTAAACTATTTAATTTTTGTGTTTATAAATATTTTAAAATATAGTAAACAATTAGATAAATACTCACGCAGGCGCGCTCGAACTCTAGTTCCCCTTAAAAGCTCGTCTTCTTATTATTGTTATTTCTTTTTTTTTTGCTAAACAATAATAATTCTTTATTATTGTTATTTCAATGAATCCTACATAAAATAAACTGCCTTAAACTTTTATGTATGTTTCGATTTCGATCAATGTTTACTAATCCATTGAAATATAATAATTCTTCGTAACTAGAAATTACTAGGGGTATACAGATAGATCCAAGCTGTAAGATGTGTCATGCGCACCCGGAGACGATTTGTCATATTCTCTTTCATTGCCATACAGCAAAAGAAGTTTGGAGATTGTCAAATATTACTTGGCCTCCTGCTGGTTTCTCCATGAACTCGGTATTTTTGAACTTTCATCACCTGATGGATGTCTGCAGGCGAAGCACATCATCTGACACCAGCTCTAAATACTTTCCGTGGATTCTGTGGCACTTATGGAAAGCTAGGAATATGTCAGTATTTGAAAGGGTGAGCTTAGGAGCATCAGATATATGGGAAAGGGTTAAAGTGGACGCTGCAGCATGGTTTGGAGCCAACGATCCATCATCCAGAAATGAGGAATTAATTCAAAGCAGTCTGGTGAATGTCTTGCGATGGCAAAAACCTTCAGCTTCTTTTGTTAAGTGTAATATTGGAACATCGTGGATTGACGACAGACAGAACCGTGGAGCAGCTTGGATACTAAGAGATCAGTCAGGTCAAGTTCTTTGTCATAGTCGCCGATCCTACTCTTCAGTGTCAAATAAGATGGAAGCAGAGCTATGGAGTTTCCTCTGGGCAGTTGAGTCCATCTCATCTCTTCGGTACGAGAGAGTGGTTTTCGAATCCTCCTCCTACCTTGCGGGGGAAGCAATCCTTAGACCTTCCTTGTTTCCACAATTCAATGATATGTTGCAGGACATTCGTGATAAGCTATCCTTTTTTCGGTTATGGACCGTAGCCTTTGCGCATATAGAAGGAAACCGGTGTGCGGAAGCAATCGCCACTAGTGTTACTCGCGATCACAAATACTCGTCTTACATTGCTCATGCCGGTCCTTTCTGGTTAGCTTCGGAGCTTCAAGAGGAAGCTTTGGGGGGAAGATCAATGATTCAAGATGCTCTTCATACTGTGACAGCCAGCTGCAGACTTGTGAGAATCCTTCATGTTACTGGTTTCTCCTTGCGGTTTTGACATTTTAGTTTATCTTCTCCTCTTTTATTTTAAGTTCTGGGGCCTACTGGTTTCCATGTTGTGTTTTGCCTATGTACTTTGGAGTTGAACTCTCTTCCACTTTTTTTAATGATTACACAGTGTTAAAAAAAAAAAAACTAGAAATTACTACACCATGATTCAACACATAACTTATCCACATTATATAATTCTTTTTGTGAGATTTTTCACAAAAGCAAAACAAAATAAAAGTCTCTCGAAAATAAAAATCCGGCTCCCGGAAAAAAAAACACCCCATTAGCTAGAAAAAAGATAAAGAGGTAAGGGAAGAGTAATTAATTAAGATCCTCAGAGATACTGTCAAGGTGAGGCTGCCACGAGGATACTGACACCGACCTACTGTGTCGCCGGCGATGACGGTGTTCTTTACCATTTGACGTGGACGACACAACTTCTTGTAAGTACTTCTCACATGGTTTCACACACTGATCACCATCTCTAACGTCTCTGAGGTCAGCGTTAGGGTTGTTGTTGGGAGTCTTGTTCGGGCTGTGACCGTCTTTTCTCCTTCTTTTCTTCTCCGGCAAGGAAGAATCAGGGATGAGAAAATATATACTTCCTCTCTTGAGCTCGGATTCAGGGGACAAGATCAAGATCTTGCGGACAACTCCTTGAGAACATGGTTTGCTTAGGACATGGTTTGGGTTTGCTTGGAGGATCTCTCCGGCGGTTATAGACCGTGTGATCTCATCAATGTGGCCGTTTAGATGAACGATCCTGATCAAATCTAGTGCTCCGCATGGAAGAACACAAGCTAGACAACACCTTAGACTGTTTCCCATCTCTCTCTTTAATACTTCTTTCTTTTGATTTTTTTTCTTCTATATTAGTAATCAGAGTTATGTGGTAGAACAAGTTGGAGAAGACAAGGTTATATAGGAGCCAACACTTCACGTCACAACAAAGCGGGCTTGACCATACATATAAATAAATGACCGAATTGTCCTTTTTATCGCATTATCAACTGGATCCCTATGATTCTATCTTTTATTCGAAACATTATTAATTATTATATAGATTGAGGACGCATATCGTGTCGACTGATGGAACTTTTAATCTTTTTTTCCTACGTAAATATTAAATTTTATACCAAATTTTTTTTGTGACAAAAGTTACACAGGAAACTAATAGCAAAACTTTTAATCTTATATTATTTAGAGAGAAATATCATCAAATAGTTTTAAATCATAAATTAGCACATACGTAGACTTTTTTAAAAATCATTTAAAGATAAAAGAGAGCAAATGTCTGGATTTATGGTTTTGTGATAAAGATTTATGGTTTAGTATTTAGGGTTTATGATTTTAGTATCTAACGGATGAGAGTAAGATTAAGGTTTAAGAGTTATAGTTTTTTTATGGGTCTAATGAATGTTATTTTATACATTGGATTATATTTTTGGAATAAAATTTAAAAGATGTTATTTTGGAGATTTGTCATTAGCATTACATATGGCATACATGTGATTTTTGTTTACAGTAGTCTTCTCTGACCTGAAAACCTGGTGTTGAGTCGTAATTTAAACTAGATATTGATGTTGAGTCGTAATTTAAACTAGATATTGACTCACGCTATGCGCGGATATTGTTTTATCAAATTTTTTATTTATTTTTTTTGTTATATATATATTTGACATCTATATAATATTTTTTTTTATGTATATTGAATTGATTTGTGTTATAGTATTAGTTTATAATGTAAATGTTTCATATAGTAATTTAATGGTTTAACTTGATGATTAATTGTGATATTATTTTCCTTAAATTAAAAAAGTTAAATTTTCTTAAATTTAATTTTTTAATTTTGCATATTTTAACATTGTAATTATCAAAGTGTATTTAAAAAAATATATGTGCTTAAATGTGTTCTAGATATATATCTTATTAAACATTAAGATTAACATTTTTAAAGAATGTATATATATAATTTATTCAATATAATTAACAAATTTATGGGATTTTCTTATATCACATTTTTTGTTAAAAATATTATAACACATTTGGCCAGAAAATGTCAATGGATAGAATTTTAAGATCATCAATTTGCTAGTTAAATTCATTTATGAATTAGGCCCATTATTTAAACACTATAATTTGACAAAGAAACAAAATTAAGCTCACACTTGTAACAGATTTTTGTCGGGGAAGGAAAAAAAATTTGTAAGCTCAACAACTTCTTTTGTTAAAAATAATTGTTTATGTCGGTGAAAACTGAAAAGTAAAGGGAAAACACAAATAAAGTTCTTTGTTTCTCTCTCTCTTCTTTGATGGACCGATCGAAACTGTGGTTGTGGTTCCCAAACTATCTACGTAATCAATTGATCTTCTTATAACTTTTTTGTTTCTCAAGAGATGCATGAGGTTTGCTATGTCAATTGGCAAAAAAAATTAAAGGTTATCATCTTTACCTAAGACACTTAAATTGACCTGCTCTTAAACTAACCATTAAGTATAATATTTCCATAGAGGAGGGTTGCTAGGCGTATTCATTTTCAGTTTTAAGAAAATTAAGATATCAAATCCTAGTAATATATATGAGAAGTTGTTACATAACGAAGTCAACACATAAACGGATAAAATCTTTAAAATAAAAAATTTACTTTTTATATCAAAACTAAAGAATATAGATGGGAAGTTGGTAGATGACAAAATCAAATTATAAGGGAAGAAATATTAAAAATAGCTAATCTGTACTACTAAAATCTAACAGTTTAATAGTTTAAATATTTACGGTCCTGAAGATTAGGTCTTGTAGATTTGATCAAATCCATTTTTTTGAGGTAAGAAATATTTCGATGAAGCTGATTTTATGTAGATCTTTATTAGATATAAATATTTTGAAATTTTGAAAATACAATATATATCAATTTACCATTTTTATTAAACTCACCGTAATTTTCATCTAAATTTATGACTTAAGCAAATCTTAAAAATGTGTATGAATAGAAACGAAAATAAAAAGAATTGTCTTATTTACAAAGGTTTGTTTGAAATGTAAAGATGAAACAGATCATATTTGGCTTACATGATTGTGGATATTAGACATTCAAGCTTCATTGCTGACTATGTTATGTTCATAATGGCAGGCAACATAATGAAAATTTAAGTAGATGTAACAGAGGAACAAACGATTTCGGTTTAGATAAAGGCCTCACATTCAAGCTTCACTGGTGATAGATGATGTGGAAATAAAACGATTCGGTTTATTATTCATACCAAACGTAAGTCTACTTCTAGAGATTGTTAAAATGTTTAGTATGATGAAATATGGACAAATATGTATTGATATGAATTGATTTGGTTACGGTATGTTGCATGTGCAATTCGTAAACTGAAGATGAGCAATTATGAGGTTTATATTGACCTGATATTACTTGTACGTATTGAAGCGATCAAGCAGAGAAAAATAGGCGCCTTGTGCTAGTATTGTTTGTGTAAGGTCGGTTTACTATTGGTAGGATTAAAAGTTATATTTGTTAGCTTTCAGTAGATAACCAAAGTATGATTTGTTTAAAGTCGGTTTGAATTAAGTCACTCGATAATATTAGGAATATTTTGTATTGAGTATGGATAATAAATTGTAAAATCTAGAATAGGTCCAAAAGTCAATGACAACATTTTTAAGTAGATAAAAAGTAGGATTCTATTTTAATAGATTAGATAGTTAAATCAGTTAGTGTGTCGAAATAGGTCGAGTAAAAATATTCTGACGCTATGTGACAAATTTTGAAGGAACTTTTTTTCTTTTTTATTGTATTCTTTCTCGAATAATATCAAATCTTAAAACTAGGAGCGTGTTGGAAACTTGGGATTAGATAGACTACTTGTAATTAATAATGTGAAACAATGACCAAAGACTTGGAAACTGCAAAAGGTACTCTACACTACGGATACTTAAGTAGGATTTGATATCAATGTTGGAACTAACAATACATTAGAGCACCATTAACGGGGTATTTAATTAGGTTTAGGCTTATTTTCATTAAAAAGAAAATGAAAAAAAGAAAGAGAGGAAAACACGTCTCTTATTTCATGCCCGCAAGGAAAGTCGCTTATTGACAGGTGTTAAAACAAGAATGGGTGGAGAGAAGGTGGTGTTCGACCTTCTCGTTTTCTCTCTGTCTTGATTTCTCTCCTCTACGAAACCTCTCTCTCTCGATTCTTTTCATCTCGTCGGTGGCTCCTCCCTTCTTCGATCTATCTCTCTTGGTGGCTCTCATCGGTGATCTATCTCTCCTCGGCGTTCTATCTCTCTCGATTCCTCTCGTCGAGGAATCACTTTGGCCTTCTCTCTCTCGATTCCTCTCGTCGGTTACCTCTCTCTCTTCGGTGATCTATCTCTCTGTGGCTCTCCTCGACGGCGACAGACCCCTCTATCTGTGGCTCTCCTAAAATCAAAAGGTAAACGGGTTGTTTTTGCACGTCTTAGATTATGATTGTTCTTGGTCTGATCGAATGTTTTATTTGTTTTTTCTGTTGATTATGTGTCCATGTGGCTCTCCTCGACGGCGACGGACCACTCTCTCTGTGTCTCTCGGGGAATCAAAAGGTAAAACTTCCGGTTTCATGCTCTTCAAGGTTTTACAATTTTTATTTGTTTGTTGTGTTCGATCCTGTGTCATGAATGATTATGTATGTTGTTACCTTAGATGGATGGATCAAATTATATTTGTTTACCATCGATTGTTTCAATTTTCATTGGCTGTTGTGTTAGTTTGTGTCTATTTCCTCTCTGCTATGTTTATGTGTTTGTGTCGTCAGATGATTAGATGAAATCCAATTTGATATGTTCGGTCTTTGTGTCTTTAAATGGATGTATCAAGAGAGCCGAGCAAGGGTCATCGGACAAAGGAGTACGCAGCTATACATGTTAGTGTTACTCTTTCATCTGCTCTGAAATGAAATGGTTGCTTTAGTTTAAGATTTTCGTCTGATAGGAAATGGTGTAGCTTCTGGTCTGGAATGAAATGGTTACTTTATTGTTTGATTCTCGTCAGAAATTAAATGATTTAGGGTAATTAATGGTTGTCTGTTGGTAATTAATGGAATTGATGTTGTGGTTGATGTTTTGAAATTGAAAAAATGGTTGCATTGTTTGTTGTTTGTTGTTAGATATATGTCAACACAGAACATGGAAAGTCCTCTTTCCAGCTTTGTTTTAAATGGATGAGATTATGACTTTAGAAAGATGATAAATGTAGATAGTCTTGTTGGTTGGGTGATAGTCTTGTTGGTTGGGTGTGTTGAATGCGGTTTCTCTTTTCTCCCTCTCTCTTGAATAAATTTAAAACTTTGTGTGCCTCTTCCAGCTATGAAAGTTGAATGCGGTTTCCTCTGTTTCCTCTTTCTCCTCTTTCTCCTCCTTCTCCTCTCTCTTTCACTGCGGAAATGGATTTCAATCCATTTCAGGACTCGGCAAACTTTGTTGATCTACTTAATAGTCAACAAAAAGTGTTCTTTGGTAACATAGCAGATACCGTTCCACTCTCATCATCGGAAGGTCCAAAAAATGTTGACGAGGCTACTGCAGAGCGTAAGGAACGAAAAACCTGGACGCCAACAGATGATATAGTGCTTATAAGCTCGTGGTTGAACATGAGCAAAGACCCCGTTGTTGGGAATGAGCAAAGGTCAATAGCTTTCTGGAAGTGAATCACAGCATACTTCTCGGCTAGTCCCAAGGTTGCTGGCACTGAAAAAATAGAGGGATCTCAGTGCAAGCAACGTTGGCACAAACTAAATGAT
Source organism: Brassica oleracea var. oleracea (assembly GCF_000695525.1). Taxonomy (NCBI): domain Eukaryota; kingdom Viridiplantae; phylum Streptophyta; class Magnoliopsida; order Brassicales; family Brassicaceae; genus Brassica; species Brassica oleracea. Next base: position 1,476,589 of record NC_027755.1, read on the forward strand.
CTAGTTTGCAAGTTCTGTGGGGCGTATGAAGCAGCAACAAGAGAGAGAACCAGTGGTATGAACGAGAATGATGTTGTAAAATCAGCCCATGAAATCTTCTTCTCCAACCATGAAAAGAGGTTCACACTTGAACATGCTTGGCATGAGCTTCGCAATGACCAGAAGTGGTGTGAAGTCTCTACAGCTAAAACTAAAAGCAGCTCCAAAAGGAGAAAGTTTGGGGATGGTCAACAATCAGCGAGCTCTCATGTAAATGAAAACGATGCTACTGTAGATGATGACGGAAGGAATCATCCCGCAGGGGTTAAGGCAGCAAAGGCCCGTGGGAAGAGGCCGATGGGTGAGGGGAAACAGCTGTCTGACTTCCAGACTATGTGGAGCATCAAGAGGGATGATTTGGCAATGAAGGAAAGGCTCTCCAAGATGAAGTTACTTGAGAGTCTTGTTGCAAAACAAGTACCGCTAGCTGATTATGAAGAAGCTCTGAAGAAGAAGCTCATAGATGAGTTGATTTCTAGTTAGTTTAATTGTAACTATCGGTCATGTTCTTGTGCTGTTTAATTTTCATGTTAAGTCTTGCTCATTTTCTACTTGTTTGTTGTATTAGGCGTAAGTGTTCTCCTTATATTTCATCTTCGGGTTGGTTTTTCTGATTATGTATAATGTTCTCTTGTCTTAATATAAATGTGCTTGTTCTGTTCTCGTTCTTAAAAATGTGTGTATCTTAATATAAATGTTCTCTTGTCTCAATTAAAAATGTGTGTATCTTAATATAAATGTTATCATTCTGTTCTGTTATCGTGTTATCTTATCTTGTGCTTAATATAATTGTGCTTGTTATCTTGTCTTGTTCTTAATATAAATGTTCTCTTATCTCAATATAAACGCTTGTGTTCTTATGTTCTGTCATTGTTCTGCTCATTTTGTTGCAGGTCAAGAAGACATCATTGTTGTCACATGTTTATGTCTTGTAGTGAGCGCATTGACAGCTTCTTATGTCACGGACATAAAGACGTTGGTGTCTTGTGTGTCACATGTTTATGTATTCTTCTGTACTTGCTCACGGGCTTCCAAATACCACTTCCAAACTCACCTTCTCTATCGACTTGTAACCACACCAAACTCACCTTCTCTCTCGACTTGTAACAAACCAAATTTATCATCTCTATCGACTTGTAACCACACCAAACTCACCTTCTCTCTCGACTTGTAACAAACCAAATTCATCATCCCTCTCGACTTGTAACAAACCAAATTCACCAAAGCCAACTTCTCTCTATTTTCTATCTTTATGAACAACCCATCTTCTCTCTATTTTAAAATCACAAGTCCTTTGTTCCTTAGACTTATAAACACCAAAGTCATCTTCTCTCTTAAATCAACAACTCATCTTCACTCTTTAATCATTATGGTTTCTTCTTCTCAAAACACTTTAGATGAACCGTTTGATGATACATTTGATGATACATTTGATGAGGTCTTTGATCAGCATTTTGATCAAGCCTTTGAAGATTTTACCATTCAAGTTGATCAAGAAGAACGAAGAAAAAAAAGAAGAAAGAAACGAGCTTATATCAAAAGAAATCGTGAAGAAGACAATGTACATTTATGGAATGATTATTTCAGTGAAACTCCGACGTATCCTGAATATTATTTCTGACGACATTTTAGAATGAACAAGAGATTGTTCATGCACATTGTTCATCGACTCTCCAACGAAGTTTACTTCTTTTGCCAAAGGAAAGATGGTCTTGGAAGGCTTGGTCTCTCACCACTTCAAAAGTGTACAGCAGCCATTCGTGTCTTGGCATATGGTAGTGCGGCTGATACGGTCGACGAATACCTCCGGCTCGGTGAAACTACAACTCGGTCATGTTTGGAGAATTTTGTGGAAGGAATAATTTATTTGTTCGGCGATGAGTACCTAAGAAGACCAACACCGACAGATCTTCAACGTCTACTTGATATTGGAGAGCATCGTGGATTTCCCGGGATGCTAGGAAGCATCGATTGTATGCATTGGGAGTGGAAGAATTGTCCCACCGCTTGGAAAGGTCAATATTGTCGTGGTTCGGGTAAACCAACAATCGTTTTAGAGGCGGTTGCTTCATATGATCTCTGGATATGGCATGCATTTTTTGGACCTCCAGGTACCTTAAATAATATCAATGTTCTTGATCGCTCTCCTGTTTTTGATGACATAATAAAAGGTAAAGCTCCGCAAGTCACTTACTCTGTCAACGGAAGAGAGTATAATTTGGCTTACTATCTCACTGATGGTATTTACCCTAAACGAGCAACTTTTATCCAATCTATTCCAATACCACAAGGGTCAAAAGCCGTTTTATTTGCTCAACGTCAAGAAGCTGTCAGTAAAGATGTCGAGCGTGCTTTTGGAGTCTTGCAAGCTCGATTTGTTATTGTTAAAAATCCGGCACTTTTTTGGGATAAAGTCAAAATTGGGAAGATTATGAGAGCATGTATCATACTCCATAATATGATAGTAGAAGACGAACGAGATGGATACACTCAGTATGATGTTTCGGAGTTTCAACAAGGAGAAGACAACAGAAGTTCACATGTCGATCTCACGTATTCGACAGATATCCCTACAAATATCGCCAATATGATGGGTGTTCGAACTAAAATTCGTGATAGACAGATGCATCAACAACTAAAAGATGATTTGGTTGAGCATGTATGGCATAAATTTGGACATGATGAAGACAACAACTGAACTCAGATGGTTCTTTCAAATTATTATCGTTTATTTTATGAATTTTTTTTGTTATGTTTTTTATTTTCAAATCAATGTTTAAAATGTGATCTTTTATTATGTTTTAAGGAAAAATTTATGTTTAGTAAGAATAATAAAAAAAATTGGTGTTTAATGAAAAAAAATAAAAATTAAGAATCCTTAATTAAGAGACTTGCATTGGACCAGTTAAATTGTCGAGTCTATACGTACAGTTTCTTAATTCACTTTTACATTTAAAAAGTATTAAAAAAAATAAGGATCTCTGGTGCTCTTGATTTTACTTAATTAACTTATTTAAGTATTGAGAAACTACAGATTCTCGTTGTCTGTGTTCAAGCTACTTCACTTTTGAAGATATAAATTAACATACCTGAACAATCTATTGAAGATTTCAAGACAAAGACAAAAAATAGTATAGAGGATAAGAAGAACTCATTGGTATTGGAGTATATTGTTTAAAACTTGAGAAGTTTTATGGCCCTATATCCTGGCACATCTTGTTGAGTTTACTAGTTACCGAATACGTACACACCACGTCACTATGGCCTCAACTTTAATATATTCCTGTACCATGTGTAGTTCCATTTCCATCAGTCGTTGAATGGCAAATACGTACATGTGTACTTTATTAATTTAACATGCAATCATCGGTCTGGACGAACTGCACATTAAACAAAAGATAAGAAAACACTACTGTGCAGGAATTATTATGCATTTTTTCTTTCAAAAATACATACGTTATTCGCTTGTGTTAGTTTACGTTATAGTTCAAATAATTAAAACCATAATAGCTTTTTCTAAGGGCATTTTCAGTCCCACCGCATATTTTTTTCTTTAAAATTGAGTAAAAAAAATATAAATAAAAAATACTCCAACTCCATTCTAGTTCTTATTCTTTAATAAAATTTGCTCTATAAATAAAATAATTTATTTTATGTTTGTTCATTACCTCTATTATAGAATGAAAAATAAAGTATGATTAAAACATTTTTAGTTTATATTCCATTTTACTTTATCTTGAAAGAAAAAATAGAGTTATACATCGGAGATACTCTAACGTATGAATCATTTAAGCATTAGCTTATTTATAATAATATAAAATTTGAGTTAACTAAAATTATTGTGTTGCCTCTAAGACTTTCTGCCAATGACTATTATCTCACTAATTAAAGTCAAAACCGTACGTATGTTAACTGCGATCTCTGCTACTTGCGGGGCTTAAGTACTAATCCGTAAATGGGGTACAATTTAAGACACGTTGGTGTCGGAGGTTAATGAGTAATTTGATTAAGAAGCAAGAGAGCGGACAAGTAATCCTCATTTATCTAGCCTAATCAGAGTGGCGAAATTAGTGAAAATACCAATGAATATTCGGCGTGTGTGCGCCATAATGTGTTACCGAACGTGAGCCAAACCTGTCTTGTTCTACAACTTCCACGGTGGATCATTAGCCAATTAATCAAGGTTGCATTTAAAATAATGTTCAATAGGAGAATTTGTCCTATTTTTCTCAATTATTGGACTACATTATCATGCAGGTAGAAGTCGGCAGAAAAATACATAATTAGAAGAAAAAAAAACAGAACTGATCGATCGAAACAAAACCAAAATATATTTAGAACCAAGAATTATTAATAAATAGTCCTAAATAATTGATTTAATTATTTTAAACAACAACCCAACAAAAACGAAACCAAAACCACTACTAGGTATGCAAATTTAATACAACGAATCCAATAAAAACATATATTCATGTTTATAGATGAGAATCCAAACATATGCAAATACAAGTATTTAGCGAGCCATTCTAAACAAAAAAAAGAAAGGATTTTAGTGAGTAATTATATCATGGGAATGTATAGCTGGCATTTTTGGTCAAAGCGGTCATGAATTTAATCAAAGTCAACTTTCTAGCTCCATTAGCAAACTTGTACGTTCTAACTCTAAATTTTCCCCTCTAATTCTACTTTTTTTTTATCTTGCTCTACATTTAGCGAGTAATTGTATAATGAGAACGTAAGAAACGTTGCATGAATGTTAAATGGTATGGGTAACATCTTCGCAATCAAATTTTCGTTAGTAAGATACGAAGGACAACATAATAATACATTATAAACAGAAAATACCAATACTTGTTCTCCTAAAGCCGAGGAAGATATGATCTGTAGCCACTCTTTTTCGTTGTTGTTGTTAATAACCACAACAACATTGGGCCTTCGGACAAAGCCCAGATACAGAAGGAGAAGAAGCCCGTTGCACTTAATGTTGCAACGGTAATGAAGACAAAAGCTGAGACTAAAGCTCAGACTGTGGAGACACGCCAAAGTTGTGGACGTACGGCTATGCCAGCTCATGAGATCAACACCTCGAACAGATTTGATGCCCTCGACCAATGTGCCATCACGTGCTGAAGCTAGGTTAAGGCTGAGACAATAGAGTTGTATATAAAAGGGACAATAAGGTTGTAATGTTTTTCCTTAAGTCGAAAGATATCAAAAGTTAAAGTTTTATCTTCTTCTTCAAGTTCTTCTCCCTCTGTCTTTATGGTATCAGAGCCATGGGAGATAAAAACGATCCTTTTGCTGCTCCATCTTTGAGCATTTCTCATTGTGTTACTCTGAAGTTGTCCTCCACTAATTACCTTTTGTGGAAAACTCAGTTTGAGTCCTTCTTGTCTAGTCAATCTCTTCTGGGTTTTGTTAACGGCACTTTCCTCCGTCCATCCCCTACCGTCCGTACCACAAATGGAGACATTGTCACAGAAGAGGCAAACCCTGAGTTTGCTCAGTGGGTTCGCAAAGACCAACTTGTCATGGCATGGCTCTTTGGCTCTCTAACAGAAGAAGCTCTCAGATCTGTTTATGGCTTACACTCGGCTCAAGAAGTTTGGTTTACTCTTGGCAAGAAGTACAACCGAGTTTCAGCTACAAGAAAACTAGATCTACAGAGAAAGTTACAAGGTATGTCTAAGAATCAAAAGACAATGACTGAGTATCTAGGTGACGTGAAGTGTGTATGTGATCAACTTGACTCCATTGGTTGTGCTATTACTGATCAAGAGATGATATACGGTGCTTTGAGTGGTCTTGGAAAGGAGTATGAGTCCATCTGTACGGTGATTGAACATGGTATGGACTCTGCACCCGAGATGTCCTTTGATGATGCAGTGTTCAAGCTCGTGAGCTTTGATGATAAACTTCAGGTTCTCAACCAACGAACTGAAGTAAACCCTCACCTTGCTTTCACTGCTGGAAGAGGTTATTCACACAGAGGTAGAGGAGGTTATACTAGCCGCGGAGGTTACAGAGGAAGGAGTTCCAGCTCTTACTCAACTCGCGGACGTGGCTTTCATCAGCAGTTCACTGGATCAGGCTCCAACACTCGCCCTACCTGTCAGATTTGTGGAAGATATGGTCACTCTGCTGCAAGATGTTACAACCGTTTTGACCAAGATGATAGTAACACTGAGCAACAGCTTCACAACGCCTTCACCACCATGAGATTGTCTGATCAAGCGCGGTACTCAGGCCAAGAATGGTACCCGGACTCTGCTGCTTCAGCTCACATCACCAACAATGCCTCTCAACTTCAATCATCCGAACCATACATTGGTAATGATCAGGTTATTGTTGGTAATGGAGACTTCCTTCCTATTACACATGTTGGATCTATTGCCTTACAAACTCCTCAAGGTACTTTGCCTTTAAATGATGTGTTAGTTTGTCCAGCTATTACCAAGTCTCTGTTATCAGTCTCAAAGTTAACATCAGATTTTCCATGCGAGATTACCTTTGATTCTGAATATGTTTCTGTTAAGGACAAGGAGACAAAACAGGTAATAGCTCAGGGAAAAAGACATAAAGATCTGTATCTGTTGAAGGATGAGAAGTTCCAAGCTTTCTACTCAACTAGACAGCAAGCTACTAGTGATGGTCTTTGGCATCAAAGGTTGGGCCATCCGCATAGAGACATCCTTCAACTTCTGGTCAGAAACAAGGCGATTGTAGTGAATAAGACAAGCTCTTCTTTGTTATGTGATGCTTGTCAATTAGGGAAAAGTTGCAAACTTCCTTTTTTATCTTCTGAAACTGTGTCAAGTAAACCTCTTGAGAGGATACATTGTGATCTTTGGGGTCCTAGTCCTGTTATCTCTACTCAAGGATTCAAGTATTATGTGATTTTTGTTGACAATTTCTCAAGATTCACATGGTTCTTTCCACTCAAGCTGAAATCAGATTTTCATTCTGTTTTCTTACAATTTCAAAGCTTAGTGGAAACACAGTTTCAGACAAAGATAATGCAGTTTCAGTGTGATGGAGGTGGTGAGTTTGTCAGTGCAGTCTTTATGAGTCATCTCGCCAAATGTGGAATTAAGCAGCTCGTTTCATGTCCTCACACGCCACAGCAGAATGGTATCTCAGAACGGAAGCATCGTCATATCACAGAGTTGGGGTTTACAATGATGTTTGCTAGCAAAGTCCCTCAACAGCTGTGGGTAGAAGCCTTCTTCACTGCTAATTTTCTTGGAAACCTCCTACCTTCTTCGTCTTTGCCAAACAATGTTAGTCCCTATCAACAACTATATGGTAAACCACCTACTTACACAGCTCTTCGTGTCTTCGGATGTAAATGCTTTCCATACCTTAGACCTTACATGAAGAACAAAATGGATCCAAAGTCTCTTGTCTGCGTCTTCCTCGGTTACAATGAGAAGTATAAAGGTTATAGGTGTTTTCATCCACCCACAGGACGTGTCTATATCAGCCGTCACGTGCTGTTCAATGAAAGCCAGTTCCCTTACTCTGATGTGTACTCTAAGTTCCTCCCAATTACTACATCACCTCTGCTCTCTGCTTGGAGACTGTCTGTCATCACCCCTATGGAGACACGCGATACGACTGAGGAGGATCAGTCCTTTCACTACAGAGAAGAAGAGTTCCCATCCCTGCAACGTGTTACCACACCTGTTACTATGCCCCAAGCCGCTGCACCTTTCTCACCAGTTCAGGATGCTCCATCAGATTCTTCCTCCAGTAGTTCTTCAGACAACGATGATACTGAAGAAGAAGCTGATGATGTTGCTGTGCAGGCACCTATAAACCAAACTCAACATGGTATGCAAACAAGAGCGCAATCAGGGATCAGAAAACCGAACCCAAGATACGCTTTGTTCTCAGATAAGTCAGAGAATACAGAACCGAAGACGCTTAAGGCTGCTCTCAAACATCCTGGATGGAATAATGCAATGCGATTCGAGATAGACAACATGATAGTCACTGAAACGTTTGAGCTTGTTCCACCAGAGCCTGATCAGAAGCCAGTAAGCAGTGGATGGGTGCATAAGGTTAAGCTTAATGCAGACGGGTCTCTACTCAAGTTACGGTCACGTTTAGTTGCTCGTGGGAATGAACAAGAAGAGGGTCTTGACTACATAGAGACATTCAGTCCTGTTGTCCGGACAGCAACTATACGAACTGTGCTTCATGTGGCAGTTACTAAGAAGTGGAACATCAAACAACTTGATGTACAAAACGCCTTTTTGCATGGTGATTTAAAAGAAACTGTGTACATGACACAACCTCCGGGGTTTGAAGATTCAGCAAGACCAGATTACGTTTGGAAACTCAAGAAAGCGATCTATGGCCTGCGCCAAGCTCCTCGCGCATGGTTTGATAAGTTTAGCGACTTCCTCATTGCGTTTGGCTTCCAGTGTAGCTTCCCTGATCCATCTCTCTTCATATACCATCATGGATCAGATGTCATATACTTGCTTCTTTACGTTGATGACATGCTACTCACCGGTAACAATTCTGTGTTGATTGAGAAGCTTCTTGATCAGTTGAGCACTACCTTCAGAATGAAGGATATGGGTCCAGTTCACTACTTTCTTGGTGTTCAAGTTCATCAACATACTGATGGTTTGTTCTTAAACCAGTCAAAGTATGCTCAAGATCTTCTCAACACTGCAGGGATGAGCGATTGTGTTCCTATGCCCACACCATTGCCTATCAAGCTCAATGATCTTCATGGTCAAGATGAGGTCTTCTCTGACCCGAGTTACTTCAGAAGCTTGGCTGGAAAGCTTCAGTACTTAACACTCACACGCCCTGACCTGCAGTTTTCAGTGAACTACATTTGCCAGAAGATGCACACGCCAAGTGTATCAGACTTTGCTCTTCTCAAGAGAATACTGAGATATGTTAAGGGAACGAATGAGATGGGAATAGGTATATCTGCTGCAACAAACTCAACTCTAGTCTGTTACAGTGATAGCGATTGGGCCGGATGTTCAGAAACTCGACGTTCTACAGGAGGATTCTGCACATTCCTAGGCTCAAACATCATTTCTTGGTCAGCAAAACGGCATGAAACAGTCTCCAAATCTTCAACAGAAGCTGAGTATCGAACAATGTCCTTTGCCGCATCAGAAGTAGCATGGATGCAGAATCTTCTCCAAGTCATGGGTCTGACTCAAACGGTCACACCGCTGATGCTCTGTGACAACCTATCTGCGGTATGTCTTACTGCCAATCCAAGGTTTCACAAGCGCACTAAACATTTTGAAGTGGACTTTCACTATGTAAGAGAGCGGGTTGCACTTAAAAAGCTAGAAGTTAAACACATTTCTGCAAGTCTTCAACTGGCTGACATTTTCACCAAGTCGCTTCCTCAAGACGCCTTCTTCAAGCTACGGTTCAAACTTGGTGTGTCCTCACCTCTCACACTAAGTTTGAGGGGGAGTAATAACCACAACAACATTGGGCCTTCGGACAAAGCCCAGATACAGAAGGAGAAGAAGCCCGTTGCACTTAATGTTGCAACGGTAATGAAGACAAAAGCTGAGACTAAAGCTCAGACTGTGGAGACACGCCAAAGTTGTGGACGTACGGCTATGCCAGCTCATGGGATCAACACCTCGAACAGATTTGATGCCCTCGACCAATGTGCCATCACGTGCTGAAGCTAGGTTAAGGCTGAGACAATAGAGTTGTATATAAAAGGGACAATAAGGTTGTAATGTTTTTCCTTAAGTCGAAAGATATCAAAAGTTAAAGTTTTATCTTCTTCTTCAAGTTCTTCTCCCTCTGTCTTTAGTTGTAACCAACCGAACGCAATATTAGAAATGAAAGACAACAGGGGGGGACGTACCTATGATCGGATCAAGATCAAGCAAAGCAGTTGACTAATTTAATAGTTTAAGTATAGATATTAGAGATATCTCCAGCATACAACACACGTTGGTTAGATTTACCCTCGTGTGCAATATCTTTTTTTGGACCGTAAATTATTTGCGTAATCTCAAGTGACCTCCCGCTGCAGGTACTTCTATTCCAAACTCGTTTTCGTGTTAGGATATCGGAGAATCCATTATTTAAGAGATTCTATAGCAATATATCAACATTAACAACCACATATGTACTATTTTGGTATATAACTTTTTTTGCATGATCTCGTTAGTTCACTACAAGAATTATTGAAAATAGCTAAGGACTAGCAAAGACATTTCCGTAGCCATAACTATTAGCAAAGAAAGTTGCGATAGATAGCGACAAAACAAAAAAAATGTCATTTTTGTAGCTAATTTATAGCGGTCCGTAGCTAACTAGCGACGAATATGATCCGTCGCCACTCTCTAGCTAAATAGCTACTAATTAGCGAGGAGTAAATTGTCGCCGAAAGATTTATAGTTTGAAACACATGGCTATAAATGTTTATGTATCTAACTAATATGTATGTGTTATATGTTTGAAATTTTTGTTTGTGATATATGTTTGATACTAGTAATGTTTGAATTAAGATAATGTGTATTTGTGTTATATATTTGAAACACTTCAATTTTTATGTTTATCATGTTTGCTACTTTGCTTGATACTTGAGTTAGATATTATAGTATAGGGTTTAGATTTTAGGGGTTTGTGGTTTGGGACTTATATTTAAATTTTAAACTTAAATCCAAACTATAATATAATCATAATACATGTAAAATTGATAAAAGGAGTTACAATTAATCAATGGCAATTAATTAGTGATCGAAAAAATGAAGAAATATTATCATCAGTGTATCAAGCAGGACAAAGATGATTTGTAGTTTTAGGGGTTACACTTTAAAATATGAAATTTATAGTTTTTAAGGATTACAAGAGAATAATATTTGGTTCTAACTATATTTCCCTCCATAAGATTTGACTCCAAAAATTGGCTCCAATAATATTTTTGGTTTTGGCTCCAATACATTTTTGGCCCAAATTTATCACTTATGCAAACACTAACATGTCTCCACACTTGAAAAAAAAAGAACTCTCTAACTCTCGAAGTCTCTCTGTTTTTTTCTCTCTCAATACCAGCGAGTCACCTCCGACTCTTCTTCTGACCAGAATCCTCATGGCTTGCACCGAACTACTTGTGAATCGTCGTTGCCTACGACCACCCGAGTTAAATCTCCCCCGTTAGTTCTCCTTCTATGACTTGTTTTAGATTAGGGTTTCGATTTGTCCATAGTTCTCCGTCTTCTTCTTCTTCTTCTTCTTCTTCTTCTATTTATTGTTCTGGACTAGTCAACGATTAGGGTTTCAATTAGTTTCAGTGTTAGAGTTTTGATTTGGGTCTGTTTAGGCTTAGGGTTTCGATCTGGGGGGTTTTTATTTTACGGTTTCGATTTGGGTCAGTGTAGGATTAGTGTTTCGGTTTAGGGACAAATGATTATTCTGTACTAGTCATCGATTAGGATTGTTCTTATCTCTTCTTTGCTGGTTTATGTCAATGGTTTTCTTTTTCGTTTAAAAATTAGTCTTTGAAATTGATCTTTTGTTTTGGGAAAAGATTCACTGAAGGTTCTTCTTTTCTTATAGATCCCCATTGACAAGTGATGGTTTTGTAGCCAAACGTCTGGAGAAAATTGCCAAAGAAGTTGAATCCATTATTGTTTCACAACACTTCTCCAGCTTCGACCAGGAGGTTCCAACTCACAAACATCAGCCACACCACTTCCACGAGTTCATGCTTCTTACTCGGTATTATTTTGTAATTTTGTTTCTCGTTTTGTTGCTTTAGTATTTTATACTTACTAGTAAATGATTGAGTAGTTATTTATTTGCTAATTGCAATATGTGACTCATATGCTTGATCTATATTGTTTAGTAATCTGCTCTCTTGTTTTTTTCTTCAGGTTTTGTAGATAGCCAGCCAAGCCATATAAAGGTATGCTGTTTGGACTTGGAATAACACACATAGGAAATTTATGATCCCATTAATCCACCAGCCATTGTTTTTACTTTTCAGGATAGTTGGAGCGAGATTTGATAAATCTGACAGGAGCTGTCAACATGATGAGCAAGCAACTGACTCTTTTATGTGAAGCTAAAGGTGTCACAGTATCACCAATACCATAAGCCGAGAAACCACATAATACATCAAAGCATTCCAAACACAAACATCACCAATTGAAGTGGCAGCTACATCTGACTCTTCTCCATCCACCCCCCCCCATCACCAACAAGAAGGGAATCTAATTATGGCAACCACCAAATAAACAAACGAGTTTGATGTCTTCTGTTTTTAGTTTTCACTTATTGGTTTAGCTTCTTGTTTGTGTACTCGAAGTTTAAAATCGACATTTTTGTTATGTATGATAATTTCAGATTTCTTATAATAATATAATGTTTTAAAATCGTTTATATAGTCAAATTTTTGTTTTAAAAATTAAGCTTTGTTCGTTGATATTTTCTAATCCAGCATTTGTAACAAAATCCATAGCTATATTTGCTACAATTTTGCTAGGAATATACTGTAGTTAAATGTTGTAGCTAAATGGACACGGAAATTCTTTTGCTAAAATACGTCGCTAATGAGCTAGGGAAAATGCGGTAGCCACGTCATTGCAATTAGCTACGACCGTTGTTCTCGCGAATCCGTTGCGAGCTGGCTACGAATTGGCGATGATTCACAGTTAGCATCGGTGCTGAGGCCACCGCTTCCATCCGTCGCCATCTGTTGCCTTATGTTTTCTAGCTACAGATTGTTTCCTCTAGCTACAAAAAAATCCGTAGCTATTTCCTTGATTTCTTGTAATGGTTTCCTTTTGTACGTATATTTTAACATTTCAGAAGAGATGTGCATGCATTCTTTTAGTTGTTAAGGCTTATCATGCAATTCTCCACATCTACTATATAAATTTTGTAGTGAGTCATCAGAACGCTCCAATTTATAAGTATTTTTCTTTGATTGAATATAGATATCTAAGATATATACTAATCTATTTATCACATATATCCTATCTTATAATGGTCCGTGTGGAGATCACAACGTAGGGCGCCAACGTTGAGGGCAGGAGCAGAGTGGAAATAGAGCCATATGTAGGACCATATTTGGGCCTAAGTTTGAGACATAAGCTCGTATCTTTAGGCTTGTTGAAGCATCTTGGACTCTAGTTTTTTCTCGTAATTTCATACCGGTTTATGGAGGTTGCGAGCTTAAGCTTGTAACAACTCTTTCTCAGATTGAGCAATCAGGCCTCGGCTATCTAATCCCAAGTTTCTAATCAGGTAAGTAAAATTCTCCGGGACACTCTTCATGCTGTCGGCACCAAGGCGATGGTGGTTGGGCATACTCCCCAGCTATCTGGCGTAAACTGGTACATTTATCGTAACTCACTCCTCATATGATCTTAACCAAAAGGGGTCCATGCAACTCTCTCTAACAAAATATGCGTTTTGTGACTTTGTATTGCTAGTGAATATGGTTGCGGCATATGGAGAGTTGATGTAGGAATGTCCCGTGGTGCTCTCGACTCTAGACCAGAGGTATAATGACAATGTTGGTTCTTGATTAGTCTTTTTAATGCTTTTGTTACCAATCTATTCTCAGAGATCATGACTGGCTTTGGTGTTGTTTCTTCAGGTTCAAGTTGAAGATTACATATAGAAAGCTTAAAAATGACAAGAACCAGACTCTCATGTCCAAGAAAAGATTTAAACGTTCAACTCTATGCATTGATCCAACAGAAGTTTCAGACAAAACTCAGATCAGTGACACAGATGCAGCTGAGCGATACCAAACTTTAAACTCTATCTATCTACCGTAGTGAATCAACAGAAACATCAGAATCAAATGGTATTCAAATGTTGAACCATACTGAGAAAGATCTTAAACCACTTGAACGAAAATAAACTACTCGAGATTTGAACAATACTGTTTTTAGTTACTGAGAAGTGGATCTCAATCGTCGAAGCTGATCAACCCAACGGTCCTCATTAACATCGGAGGCCCAATCAGGAGCCGTTCCAGGGAACGAGATGGCACGCATTGCCTCCATAACCCTAGCCGCGTTCTCCACCAACAACGGCGACCTTCTACGCCGCTCGTCTTCCTCAAACGCCGTACGGATCTCCGAATCTGGCGTCACCGTCTCCGTCTCTTCTTCGGTATCGCTCTTGGCCTCTGCGTTTCCGTTAATACTGATAGAAGAGACTCCGTCCACTGCTTCTTGGATCATACAATGGCCGTTAGAGAGGCCGTTGCTGAATTTATCTCCATTGATCGGAAGATAACTTTCTTCATCATTGTTATCTCCGCCGTCTAGATCGACGGCTGAGATCGGTTCGTAATAGTCTTGCCACTCTTCGACGGAGTTAGAGTCTGAGTCGCTCCCGGCGTTGTTGTTGTTCTCTGCTAATAAACAAGATCTAAATTCGTAAATCAAATTGCGAATCTGAGTTTTTGAATTTAAACAGAATAAAGAGAAGAGGAGAACCTTCCATGAGTGAGATCAGCTGCTTTTCCGGGAAAATTGAGACTGGAAAACGAGTTATGTTGGAGGTGAAGAGGGAAGCCAGTGAGTTGACTCGGAACGAAGCACGCCTTTCTATAGATATTAAAAGGCTTATTTTTATGAGGCCCAAATATGAATATAATCAGTCAGATCCAGTTGGAATTAGCAAGGCCCAAATATGAATCTAAACAGAGTCAGGTCAGTTGGTATTTTTATAAAGTATCTGAAGTTCTGAACACCAAAAATAGTATTTGCACCCAAAAAAAGAACACTAAAAATATTTAGACTAAAAGGAGAGCTCAGGGTTGCGGCTAGGGATGTTAACAAGTTTACCCAAACCCACTAATAATGGGTTGGGTTTTTACCCATCTAAGATTAATTGGGTCAACCATGAATATTAATTTTATAACTCATATTTATATGTTGAGTAAATACAAAAGGGTAATGGTGTACCCATGAGTTTTCAATTATATATATAGATTTTCACCATTTTAATTAAGTTATATAAAATTTGCAAAAACGTTTTTTTCTGTTAAAACCAAAAAAATGAATTTTTCCGCCGAAACCGTAAAAATAAATCTTCTCATAGAAACCAAAAACGAATTTTTCCGCCGAAACCGAAGGACCGAGTTTTTCTGCCGAAACCACAAAACTGAGTTTTCCCGCCAAACCAATAAAACTAAGTTTCCCGCCAAAACCGCAAAACTGAATTTTCCCGCAAAAACCGTATAACAGAGTTTTTCCGCTAAAATCGCAAAATAGAGTTTTTCGACTGAAAACCGCAAAATCGAGTTTTCCCGCAAAACCAATAAAACTAAGTTTCCCGCCAAAACCGCAAAACTGAATTTTCCCGCAAAAACCGTATAACAGAGTTTTTCCGCTAAAATCGCAAAATAGAGTTTTTCGACTGAAAACCGCAAAATCGAGTTTTCCCGCAAAACCAATAAAACTAAGTTTCCCGCCAAAACCGCAAAACTGAATTTTCCCGCAAAAACCGTATAACAGAGTTTTTCCGCTAAAATCGCAAAATAGAGTTTTTCGACTGAAAACCGCAAAATCGAGTTTTCCCGCAAAACCAATAAAACTAAGTTTCCCGCCAAAACCGCAAAACTGAATTTTCCCGCAAAAACCGTATAACAGAGTTTTTCCGCTAAAATCGCAAAATAGAGTTTTTCGACTGAAAACCGCAAAATCGAGTTTTCCCGCAAAACCAATAAAACTAAGTTTCCCGCCAAAACCGCAAAACTGAATTTTCCCGCAAAAACCGTATAACAGAGTTTTTCCGCTAAAATCGCAAAATAGAGTTTTTCGACTGAAAACCGCAAAATCGAGTTTTCCCGCAAAACCAATAAAACTAAGTTTCCCGCCAAAACCGCAAAACTGAATTTTCCCGCAAAAACCGTATAACAGAGTTTTTCCGCTAAAATCGCAAAATAGAGTTTTTCGACTGAAAACCGCAAAATCGAGTTTTCCCGCAAAACCAATAAAACTAAGTTTCCCGCCAAAACCGCAAAACTGAATTTTCCCGCAAAAACCGTATAACAGAGTTTTTCCGCTAAAATCGCAAAATAGAGTTTTTCGACTGAAAACCGCAAAATCGAGTTTTCCCGCAAAACCCGCAAAAGGTGTTTTCCCGCCGATATCGTAAACCCCAATTTTCCCGCCAAAACCGCAAAAAACGATTTTTCCCGCCAAAACTGAAAACCCGAGTTTCCCGCCAAAACCGAAAATCGAGTTTTCCCGCCAAAACCGCAAAACCGAGTTTTCCCTTCAAAATCAAAAACGAGTTTTCCCGCCAAAATCGCAGAACCGAGTTTTCCTGCCAAAACCGCAAAACCAAATTTTCTCGCAAAACCGTAAAACCGAGTTTTTCCGCCAAAATCGCAAAAAGATTGTTCCCGCCAAAATCGAAAACGGGTTTCCCGCCAAAATCTAGCAAATTTTCCCGACAAAACCGTAAAAAACAGGTTTTTCTGCCAAAACCGCAAAACCAAGTTTTCCCGCAAAAACCAGAAAGATTATTTTTCCCGCAAACCGCAAAAATGAGTTTTCCCACCAAAACCACAAAAACAAATTTACTGACCAAAAACTGCAAAAAGAAAAATTTCCGCTAAAACCACAAAAACAACTTAACAAGTTTTCTCGTTAAAACCATAAGTGAGTTTTCATGTCAAAACGAGGTTTACTGCTAAAACCGCAAAATGAGTTTTCCGGTTAAAATGGCAAAATAATTTTTTTCCGAAAAAGTGAATTTTCTCCGAAAATCGTAAACGAGTTTTTGCGCTAAAACAAGTTTTCTATAAAATTACAAAATCTTTTTTATATATTAAAGCTTACATTAATGATACTAATATTTTACATGATCTTCAGACTAAATAAGATAATACTTTGGGTACCCACGGGTAAACCTATACCATATTGGGTTATTTTTTGGGTTTGGATTTCAACCTTGATGTTTCTGGGTTTTTGTAGGTTGGGTATAAACTGGATTGGATTATTTGTGGGTTGGGCTGGGCTGGGTTATTTTACCCTACGTTAACATCCCTAGTTGCGGCTGTATCATCTGGAGGTCAGATGAATGCGAAGGACCTAACCGACGCTACTGCCCATTTCTTCATAGCTCAGAATGCACCAGCCGGAAATCGAACCCGGGTCTGTACCGTGGCAGGGTACTATTCTACCACTAGACCACTGGTGCTTGTTGTTTTAGACTATATTAATTCCATCTTAGTTACACCATTTTAACCTCTGGAAACAAGGATGATAATTCACCACAAGATTGAAAGTTACATGGTTTTTGTATAACTGAAGCAAAGTCAGCAGCTATTCAAGTATTGATCTGGACTTTGAGTTTCCATGTTTACTCAATCCACAAGTAATTATAGGTGGAAGTTTAAGGATTGGTAAATGAACCGATGTCTCGTCTGTTTGATTCATCTATTACATAACTTATTTCAGTCCGGGCACGTCCGATGTGTTGCAAAATCTGGAACAAGTATGCACGTCTCATTAAATTGTTATTATTAAAAGTTTGAAAACAACATTTTTGTACAAAAGGCCTATGGGTGAAAACGAGATCTTCTTACATCTACTCTATTAAAATAGAATCCTAAATTTATCTACCATTAATGTTGTCATTTAAGTTTTGGACTGTTTCAAGTTTGTTAGAAAGCTGCTTAATTTATGGATCATTTCAAGATTGTTACAATCTAATTATTATGTAACACACTGCTGTTACAAATGGAACCGGACAACTTCCATTAAACCAACATTAAAATCTATTAAAAGTAAACCAATATATTAACACGATTTAATTTAATTCTGGATGTACTCTATTATAAGTATAACAAACGAATTACGTTCTATGTAATCTGTTAATGTAGACCGACTGTATATATACAATTATATTAGCAATACAATAACTTTGATTTAGACCACTTTTACTAAAGATGATACTTGCTCTAAGTTGATTTATAAGTTTCTCATCGACATAATATCATCACACAAAGAATATGTATGTGTTTGGTTCCTCTTTTCTTAAGTAGATAGATTAGATACGATCTCTTTTTACACCTTATTTTCGTGCAATATGTTAATTTGCTCTAACTTGATTGAATCTTTGTTATACTTAGAGATACCTGCCATTATGAACACACGTATGTCATTAAATAAACTTCAATCACATATAAACTTCAATCACATAATTTCATAAGTGCCAAACTTAAGAATATAACTTTTGCAAAATTTCTTTTTTTGAAATACAGAATAAGTTAGAAATTACATGTATTTTTAATTATTTCAAATTCTTATATCTAATCTATTAATTTAGGGTCCTATTTTATCTACTACTAACAAGTCATAGTAGAACCACTTAAAGAATTAGGTAATATAACATATTTGATTATTTACATTAATAATAAACCAACTTTAAATTTGATTTTTTT
>NC_027755.1:1495178-1526276 GCF_000695525.1 Brassica oleracea var. oleracea
TTTTATTATAAAACAAGAATATACTATTCTTTATAAATTCTATAATTATATTCTGTGTTATATAAAAATAGAAGTGCTATATGAATTAAATATGACAAAATTCTATTAAATAGGTAAATTAACAAAAACAATTTAAAAAATCATCTAAATAAATTATCACTCATCATTAAAATAGGTTAAAATTTGTAAACTATGTAAGATTTTTATACAAAAATAAATAAATTAAAATATGTTAAACTTTAATATCTACAACTATATATTATCTTTTTATTTATTTTGAAACTCTCAACAATATATTGTTTAAAATGTTTATATAAAAATATAATAATATATAATAACCTTTAGTTCATATACTATTTAAAAATATGTTATTAGAAAACTATTAAATTTTAGTAATTCATTTAAAGTATTAATGACAAATCAAATTTTAATTATATATTTTTATTTTAATTATAAAGAAATATGTTGAGAAGAAAATAGAAAATATTACCAAAATTCAAATATTTTTTTATAAGATAGTGTAGTAACGTAGTAACAAAAACAAATTCAAAATTCATGTAATCTTCTAAACTGAAAAATAGTTGTGTATTTTTTTAAAATTTTCTTGACAAAATATAAAATGTTGAAAATAAATATTCAAACACAAAATGATATATTTCAAATTTTACAAAAGATAAAATCATAGATAATAAAGAATAACTTTTTGAAATGCACCAAGAAAAAACAAACTATATATGTTGTAAAAATTAAAGCAATCTAATATTTTGAAATCTTAATTAAAAATAAAAAGAAAACTCAATATCATAACATCCAAAATATCATATATCAATAAAATTTACTAAAATAATGTGTTATATGCTAATATATATAAAATCTACTAAAATAATAGGGCTATATTATTTAAACAAAATAGTGTTTTTCCTTATCAATCCCGCTAAATACTAAAATAATATATGTTAAAGTACATTTTTTAAACACAACATGTAAATATAAATTCTCTTAAACATATTTCTTTTCTATAATATAAATAAATACAATTTTAAAATGTATTATAGAAAAATGTATAAATTAAAGAAAAAAACGTATTTTAAAGGAGATAATCTATTTGATTATTTTATATTGTTATTTTATTGGACCTAACTCGAAAATATATTAGTAAATAACAAAGTAAAATGTATGAAACAAATCACTATATGTTAATATGTTAATAATGTCGAATAAGAAATATAAAAATAAATTATGAGTTACACAATATATAATAATAAAATGAAATTTGTATATTTAAAACATTTGTAATAATATCAAATATATTTATAAAATAAAAAATTATCCGCACGGACGTGCGGGTTAAAATCTAGTATATCCTTAAAATATAGTATTGTTGAATTATCTTAACACCATTCTTTTTATATACTTCGTTATAACATCCAAAGAACATCAACTCGGCTTCGACTTGGTTTTGAGTTTTTTTATGAAATGATGTAACTGTTTCAGCTCTTGTTCTCTATTAGCTTATGTAATATCTTAACCAAGTTACAAAGGATCAAACTTCTCAACAACGTGCATGAACTCCTTTCATCTACATCACCAGATTGCTTGCATTTGGTGAAAAAAACTTTGGATTACTGATGTCAAATCAGTAGCCGAACCTGAGGCCAATCAGTTGCACCAATCAGCCGACCAAAGGACCAGCCAGGATATGTTCTCAGTAAAAACTTCATATCTCACCAACCAGGAGGAAGTTTTCCACGAAACCAATTTTCGTAGATTCTACACTCAAAAAGAGAACGCGGCGAATTGGTTTCATATCAAAAGGATAAATGGTTTAGAAGATATGCCATTTTCAAATCAAGGGTGGCCCGACTTGCCTTATTTGGAAGGTCAGTGGTTTAATCAGTTGCAAACCAAAAATTGGCGACCATAAGATTTATCTATGCAATCAGGAGACACATACAAGGGTCCAGATAGACATGTCAATTAGGGCCGAAGCCCGTAGCCCGAGCCCGCCCAACCCTAAAAATTACCGGGTTTGGGCTTAGCTTTATAAGCCCAAAAAAAAATTGGGCCTTTCGGGCTAAGCCCATTTGGGCTTTGGGTATTTTGGGCTTAAGTCCGTTTGGGCTAGGGCCGGCCCGAAAACCCGAAATTTATATTTTAGCGTAAATATTATCCTTCTTTCTTGTAATCGAAACTATTATTAGTATTGATATATTATTTTAATATTTTTATCTAAACTCTAATAAAGCAAATATAAAAGTTTTTAATGCACTTTATTGTTTCATCATTACAAGTGTTACATTTTAAATTTTACAAAAGTACATTCTTCTTTCATGTACAACATGTTTTTATTTTCAAAATATAAAGTATAAAACGTTTGACCATGTTTATCATAAATTTTGTTCTCTTATATTTTTTGTTTTAATTGATATTTGATTATTTAAATCTTATTAAATTTGGTTTGTGTATAAAATGTTTTTAAAACATACGAAAAAATAAAAAATTTGTGATAGACAAGAAAATTTTAAACTCACTTTATACTTTTTTTATTTTTAAAAAATGAAACTCTTTTTTAATGAAAATTCACATGTATGAAAACGATGGAAGTGACAATGACAAATTATTTTTCGAAAAGCCCACAAAAGCCCGAAAAGCCCTGTAGCCCTATAAGGGCCGGGCCGGGCTTTGAATTCTAGGCCCAAATTATTTTCGGGCCGGGCCGGGCTCAAATATTTACGGGTTTAGCGGGTTTGGGCCGGACCGGGCCGGGCCAGCCCGAATTGACACTCCTAGGTCCAGAAGAGTCAGGCACGTTCTTATCATGCACCAGAATGCACCAGATTACATGGAATCAAAAGAGACAGTACTTACCATTTTTGGATGCTTTCACATTTGGAGGAATAGAGCACCAACGACCAACCTATCAATTAATTACTCATCAGGAAACCTACAGCTGCACCAGCATCCACCAGAATACTCAGAATCAACCAAGACCAGAATTGTCATTTTTGGAGTCAAAAGCCATGAATTCCCAACAGCTCTTTTCTCACCAGGCTTGGAATGATTTCGACCATTATTTCAGCAATCAAGATGTTTCTAAGAAGCTTTCCTACAGTATAAAACTGTCCAGATACAAAGCCATCATTCCAGCCCTTGAGTATAAGGAGCCAATTATGGAAAGATTGTGAAATCAATTCGACCAACAATCTCCAAACCGAGATTACTCAACTAAGGCAACTTCCACATAATCGATCCAAGACATCCAGAGGACAAATCTCACGATCCAGAAGAGCCTTACATGATTTTACCACACACCAGCAAGCATGGGAATAAGAAGATCTTCATTTCGAGTAACTTACCTTTTTCGGATTCATTCTTGCTTGGAGGAGTTAAGGACCAACGGCTCTTTCCCTTTGAACCAGAAGATACCAAAATCAATGTGAATTTATTCAGCAACCAGAGAATCCTATTTCGTGGATACAAAACCAAGATATCAAGATACAAGATCAGTTCTTCCAAATAGCCACAAATCAGCCTAACGGCTAGTTTATTGAAGACAAAGACCATTAGCTTTATTTTTCGTGTATTTTCTTTCCTTTCTAGAGTATTAAAACGTTGTAGTAGACCCAATATCGAGCCTATATAAGCTCAGGTCATAGTTCATTGTAAAGCACCCTTGATCATTGAAAGTAATAAGAAACTGTTTTTCTTTTAAAACAAAGTTGTGAATTCTTTGTTGTTAGTTCTCTAGTTCTTTGTGTGTGATTCACTAAGACCTATTGAAGCCACGTCCAGGGAGCCTTGTGTGATTCAAGACTATCTGTTCGTCCATTGATTAAGAGAGTCGATCCATATCTCTAAATAAGCCACGTCCAGAGAGTCTTGTGAGATTCAAGGCAAACTGTTCGTCCATTGATTGAGCGAGTCAGTCCCTATCCATCGATCCATCTCATCCACCGGCCAAAGCTTGAGAGTGTTATACAACCAGCAAGCTTAGCTCCATTACATCCATCAATCCGACCATTCTTCTCATCTCATCACCTTCTTATTCTCTGTTTCATCTTTCAATTGTTTCAGGTTATCAAGTTGGATATTGGCCATATCGACCATTAGACCTCATCTAGGGTCAATCCGATTTGAACCTCGGAAACCAATTTGGTCAACCCAGAATTTGGGCTGCATCAATTACTAACATAGTTACAAAGAGATAAAAACGTTAGATTGTGTTAAAACGTTTTAGTTTAAATTTTTAAATGGAAAATACATAGTTTTTTACAATAACATTAACTGAGCGCTTCAGCAGAATCTGAACGTCTGTTGTAAAAGGAGCATTATCACTCACTGACAGTAATATGAAGTTTTTCTGTTGATACACAGTTTGGTACACTGACCCCGACAACGGATTGGGTAGTTTTGGATTTAAACATGTGGTGATGGAACCTCTTTAGACTTAGGCCCCACCGAACTCAACAAAGACTTACCATAAACGTCCTCTTAATGTAATCTTCAACTCCTTTGCTTTATAAGATATTTTGCATCTCTTTTTCTTTTCGTCGAGGAGATATTTTCGTTTCAAATTTGACAAAGTTGTAAAAGATGATAATGATATCTCAGAAAGCACAAATACATATGAAAATAAAAAATATTCATAATAATAGTACTACTTTTTTTTTGGTCATAATAATAGTACTACTAAAAAAAACATATCGAAGATTGGAGATATTTTCCTTCCAGATATTTTCTTTTCCTTTTTAAGTCTCTCTTCTCACGAATCGACCCTACAAATAATTGAAAAGAAATCCATCGCAAGAAAGTTCATAAGAAATTCTAGAGTTGTAGGGTTATTTAGCACAAAATTAATCAGTGTTATGAAAGTAAATAACGATAATTAAAAAGGAACAAGAGAGTGACCTTGAAACGAGGTCGTTTATCGGCGTTAAGCTTTCGGACTTGATACCTTATCTTCTTAGAGAAGAGCCTACTTTGTCTCTTCTCTTTGTATCTTAACACACTCGCTTCTCGTCTCATGTTTCTCCCTTCATCCATCACCGGTACTTCCCCACTCTGAATATAAATCATCAATGCTAATAATCAAAATTAAATTACTAACCATGACTTGCACAACAAGTAAGAGATAAGCGGTAACTAACATAAAGGGCATTGGCCGGACCCCTTAGCAGTGAAGTGTTTGTCCACAGAGGTTGCTGGGGGCGATCAGACCAAGCATTAATAACTTCTTGATGGTTCAAGTTCAGCTTCAGACTCAACTCTTTGTCTTCATAATCCGTCGACATATTATTATCCCAACCCCCAGAACTTGAGCCTTCTTGATCAGTACTCAATCTTTTCTCTTCTTCCTCTACATCTTCATGATCTTCTTTAAAGAAATCCCAGGTGAGTTCTTGAGAGCATTTTGAACCGTCAAGGTTGAGGTCGAAAATGCTGTCAAAATCATTTATGGACTCGATGGTTGAAGAAGGTTGATAATCATCTTCTTCTTTCTTGGGTAATCTTTGTGTATCCATATATGTCTTATCTTTTCCTCAGTTTTTTTTTTCTCTCCACTCTTATATTTTCTTTCGGTGTCTATCCAACCTCAAACAAAAAGAACATATATAGATATATAGATATTATTTACAGTATTTTCTTTAATACTTGTATATGTGATGTAACTAGTATAGGATGTGGCATCTTATCCCAAAAGCGACGGGATAGTCCCAAGCTGATTGGTTTGGAGAGTCCAGCTTGGAATGCTAGTTGTGGGACCTCTCTCACTGCTCCTTTGGAGCTCACTAATTCCTAGCCGAGTCACAAAAGAAAGCAATAATGTAATGTTATTTTCCTTTCTTTTATATTAATATAAATACATGCATTTGACTAGTATACAAAGTATTCGAAAATATCTATGGAAACATTTGAATACATACGTATAAAAATATCGACGGAACACTTGAATTTGAATACCTATTATAGTGTACGCATAACATGAGAATATGTTAATATTAAAATAAAGAAAATAATTGCTTTTGACAAGAACCTATGAAATATTAAGTCTTCAATGGATTATCAGTTTTCTTATAGTTTTGTAATAAGACCATCTCCATCCATTAGGACCCATTAGAAGCTCTAATGATTAAATTAAGAATATATAATGTGATTTGACAAGTTTAGAACCTTAGTTAGTGGAGATAATTTTTTACTCCTCCAATGGAAGAACTCTTATGGGATTCTTAATATTTTTTTTTAAGTAGAATGATTTTAAATAAAAATATACATAAAAATTTTAATAAAAATTACATAAAAACATATTTTGGAACTGCGAGAGATAGATCACCGGTTAGAAAGGCTAGAGTACGTAGGGGTTATGGAACTCGCATCTGACGTGCAGTATATTCTAAGGGGAGCAATGCAGTTCTATGGATTCTTGTGCAGTATATCATCATCATCGTCATCACTTGAGATCTCCTCAGGTGCTCCTATGTCCTCTGGTTTAGCATATCTCTTGCAATATTCTTGAAATGTCAAAGATTACCAATGTGTCCATGAGAAGTTTAATTGAATAGAGAAGCAAGTTGGAAGAAGAGTGAGTGAGATGAACCTTTGACTTTGAGCTCATAGGCAGGACGGTCTCGCATCAAGACACAGAGAATATATATATAAATTACCAAACATTGGACTCCATGTCTGGTTTATTACATCTAAGCAAACTGCGCCAGAACTGCCACAAAACATGAGAAGCATATATAGGTTGAGAGAGTGATCAAGATTGGTAAATGATAAGCTCAGTGACTTACGATTCATCAACATTGGGGTGATAAATCTTGTTAACGAAACCAACAGAAAGAGATTTGTAAGGATAAGCTTCAGGGAGTTCGACTTTGATCTTCCACACACCTCATTCGTAAAGACCTTCACACAACAAACAAACAACAACAAAGAGATAGGGCACTTAAAAAGCTATCGTTTTTCAATCAAAGATGGTGAATCTATGAAGACTCTTATTCTATCGACAAGTAGCTTATGAGGAATGTTGACAAGAACAAAATCAAAGATTTTTTTTTGGAGGGATTACTGTCAGTGGGGCCATGGAAAGTGACATAGAACATATGCAAATCGTCGTTGACAGTATCCACCTTGTAATCACTCATCATCCTACAAGAAGAAGGAAGACATATATATGAATTAGAAAGAGATCATCATCATCAACAGATCCAATATGTCTATTAAAAAAAAAAAGAGCCAAATCGAGAGATGAATTCGATGAACTACAAGATAGAAAATTGAGCACATACAATTTCATCATGTCCATCTCTCGGCGTTTGCTCGGCAAAGCCATGTCCGATTCTCTTTTCTTCTTCTTCTCTGGTTTGATAGATAGAGATAGAGCGACGAGAAAGGAAGACCCGATGATGGGATTTCGACGAAATCACACAAGAGAACGCCATAATCACCGACGAACAGACGGATCAAAGATCATCAATGAGATTTCGACAGAGAGAGGAGGAAGAGATGTCGTTGATGACATCGAAGATGAAAAAAAAATGAAAAAGACCAACCGACCTCGAGACTTTTCGTCTAAAATGACCCAGCCAATCCCCTGCTGCCACGTCTGAAATCTTTACCAGTCCTTAAATCACCTAATCAAGGAGCGCTCCTGTCTGATAAAACCATTTATGATTTAATTTTTTGCCTTAATTACTTTAGTACCTCCTCCAAGATCTACCGATGGAGGTGCTCTAAGCTTCTCAGTTTCTTTGTGACCAAATGAACATTTTTTGTTTTTAATTGGCAAATTAACTGATTTATTAGCTCATTAGAAAACATGATTTGCTTTAGTTTTGAAAGGGCCCGTTATGTAAACTGAGTCCCATTAAAACCTAAAAGGCCTCACGGTAACAGCAGCGTGGTTCGAGCCAAATTCACATCCAAATCAATGGTATTCCAAAGCATTTCCTTCTACATATTTTCGTATTCTATCTTCTTTTTTTTCCTAGTTCCAGTTGCGTTTAGGTTCTAACATCTAAAACCGTGTGTACTCTCATCAAATAATTTTTTTTAATCTGCAAGTCTTTTTAGTGGATTTCCTTAGTTGTTTTGTCTCAATTTGGTTTAAATCGAGTCTTTTTTTTTTGTCAGCTGCCCATTTAAAATTAGAGCATGTATTAGTTACACGAACCGATTCTCCGGAGATCACCTTTCTCTATTTGTGTTTGATCTATATGATCTCCGGTGAGTACATCCTCGAAGTCCTCCGTTTAAATAGTCTTACATCTAATGTTTACCATCTTTACCAAGCCCAAGTAGAAGAGAGAAAAAAACATTACAAAATACAGTATGATATATAGCACGTGTCTTTAATCATTACCATAATAAATTATTGTCACCTTTCGCGAGCATCGAGGTATATTGTTATGTAATTGTCTTTAAAGAAAAGTCAAAGCTCGTCTCTACAATCATGGCGTCGATGCCGAAGAGCAAACATCTTCTCCTGATCTGTTACGCTTCCCTTCTTCTCTGCTTTGTATCATTGTCTTCATCATCATCATCTGATCTCTCTGGCGTTTCTCTACCATCTTCGTCGAAAGTCTCGCTGAGTCTGTACTATGAGTCTCTCTGTCCAGCCTGTTCTTCATTCATAGTTGAAGCTCTTTGAAGACGATCTGACATACATTGTCGATCTCCATCTGTCTCCCTGGGGTAACACCTACCTCCGCCCCGACAATGTCACTGCCCTTTGCCAGGTATACTCCTTGTTTCTTTCTACAGAATCAGATTCGATTACATAAACCTTGTCTGCTTGTTGTTGCAGCACGGGGCAACTGAATGCTTCTTGGATACGGTAGAAGCTTGTGCAATTGATTCTTGGCCGAAACTGGTAAGTCTGATGATGAGATCTGTTTGACGTGCGAAACAAGTTATACTCTTCTTAGACATATAGATTTGTGAGATCCGTCACTTTCGTTATGCAGAGCGATCATTTCCCTTTTATCTACTGTGTTGAGAGTTTGGTGACAGAAGACAAGTATGACAAGTGGGAGACTTGTTACGAGAAGCTCAATCTGAGCTCAAAGCCTGTTGCTGATTGCCTCAGCAGTGGACATGGACAAGAGGTTAGTAGTCCCTTCTCTTTATTAGTTTCATTCCACCACAATGTCTTTCTTTTTTTTTTTTTGGTAAAAAATAATAAAATAAAGCTTTTCACCACAAGTTGTTTTATGAGCATTGGAATAGTCTGGTTATAGAAGGGATATTCTGAGCAGTTTTATGCTTAATAAACTCACTTTTTTTTTTAAACCGTTTTATTTTAATGTAAGATATTTGTATCCATGTACCATGTTCTTGTTTTCAAGCTTCTGGGATGTATAGTTCACAGATTGGTGCATTTGGTGCTAATCTTTTTTCACTTGCTGCAGCTTGAGTTGCAGTATGCTGCAGAAACGAGTGCACTTCAGCCGCCTCATGAATACGTTCCATGGGTAGTCGTGGATGGTCAGCCACTTTATGAGGTTCGTTTAATATGATTCCTTTTAGAATATATTGAATGCTTACCGTGAACAATACAAGCTCTCTTAATCTCTGTTCACGACTATCTCTATACTCAATACTCTTGAGAAAATGATGGAGAGCTTTTTTTTGTCCTGAGGTTTTGGGAGTTATAAACAATTAAGTAAGAGTTTTAATTAAAATGTTATAAATATAGAGGTTTATGTTTATGTTAATTATTTTGTAACATAGTACATAGATACAATTATTTTTTGTTGTTTGTCAAAAAAAATAATTATTTTAAAAATTTTGGAGTCAAAGGCTAAATGTTTCACCTGATTATGGTCAGGATCGATCTTGTGGATTAGATAGGCCTAGGTAGTTTAGAATCAGTTCTCTGCATGTATATGTGCTTGATGTTTCTTGGCTTTGAACTTACCTAATATTATGTTTACTGTAGGATTATGAAAATTTCATAAGCTACATCTGCAAGGCTTACAAAGGTGATAAAGTGCCTGGCGCGTGTGCCAAGTATTCATCCGACGACTTCATTCGCAGTGTCAAAGTGAATCGCTTCCCTCTGGTTTGCATGAAAGGAGTCAATACGATGTTGGATTTGTTGGAACGTATCAAAACCTATTTATCCTCGTACGTCAACATCAGAGGCCTGCTATAAAACAACTTCACTTTCTTTCGTGCTGTAACATGATACTCTAAAATGTGATAGGTCTCAAGTTACATGACAATCAAATGTTGATCAAACTCTATTCTCTCTCGTTTGGCTTTTCAAATTTAAATAAGGAAACTAAAACCACAAGTTCTAACAATGTATACTTGGGTTGGGTTGAGACCAATGACCCATATGTATCGGTATCATTAGGAGTCTATAAGGGTTGAAGATAGAACGTTAACATGAGGACTGTGACCCATTACTCATTCTAACATTGACCATAAAATAATATATGGAGATGATTTGCTTATAAGTTTTTTTATCATAGGTATAAAATATCGTACTTGACATATAATAAGACAACATGATAATATATCATACATAGTAGAGAATGATTGATGATTTATCATATGAGCTGATGTGAGGGTTCAAAATGTTACATAATTCTTCTGGAAAGCTATACTGTCAACACAAGAACCATGGATACTAGGTATACATTATACATGATTAAGATATTTGAAATTAAAAATTAGTGGCACATTTGATTTGCAGAGGTCTCGTAGCTCAGTTGGTTAGAGCGTTGGTCTTATGAGCCGAAGGTCGCGGGTTCGAGCCCCGCCGGGACCACTAGGCTGTTATTAATTGATGTTTTTATTACCTATCAATTTAAGATCCAATTCGTGATTTCTCCGGTCTTATTCTCTCTCTTTTTGTTGGATTAATAGATTTTTTTATTGTTTACTCGACATCGTCAATTTTATATTTTTATATGCAGTAGAAAAATTACGCCAATCTGTTGAGATATGATATACTACAAATGAATATTTGCGATAAGGAATGAATCCTAATTTTATGATGACAGATACTTTCAATCTAGTTCATATGATGTTTTCTTTTTGAGAAAAATAGAAAGATTTGTACAAGTTATACACTTTGTGAAACTGTGACTCGATTGACCCGGATTTGATGTATCATAAGGGATTTGTCTTTTCTATTAATTTCTACGAATTGGATCAAAGACAATTTTTGAAAGAGGTTTTCAACTCTATGGATGAATTGAAAGAAATTTTTTATTGGTTTTACTTCCTATGTTTTATGAAAAAAATGAAATTTTTTTATCGAAAGATCAGAAATATATGGACCCGAAATATATATGTGGAAGTTGCATCTTTCTTCTATGTTTTTGTATTTGACTGAGATGAAATATTACCAAAATATATCTTTTTGATCAGAGTGAATCGATCATTAGTTGATTACCATAAACTGCGCTGTACATTAACGTGACGTGAGCTTAGAAAATGATTAGAAAATGCAGCTAAGAGAGAATTATAGGTGGAGCAATTAGAACGTTTCATCCTCTTATTGTTCACGTAAATTTTAACTATTACACTCAGGCAAATTGCACGTTCAGTGTGAAGTCTGAACCCAAGGAAACCAAACAGTATGCTAAGAACTGATTGCGACGACAGATATTTAGATCTATAATGTAAAATTTAATTACTGTAAGAAGATATAACATGTTGGTATTACAAGACATGTGAGACTGTAAAGAAAAGTATTCAAAGGATAAAAACTAAGAACTAGGAGGCCAAACTGTAACCCAATATCTCCAAATCTTTCTATTCGACTGAAATTGTGGTTGTTGTAATCAGTCCATGAGTTTGTAGCGCTTCTCTTGCACACCAGAAACTCCCATCTGTATCTCTATGATAGTGTGCAGCGGCATCTGTTAGATAGCAATGATCTTATTACGTGTCCGTCTTATCCATTCAAACGATTTTAATCATGCAAAATTTCAAATTTTCTAATTCACATTACCTCGATCTGGGGTATTTCTTTGAGGGGACGATCCGCAAAATATGCATATAAGGCCCTCAGAACGGCCTGTGTACAAACCAAGTAAGAGGAACTCATTGACAAGTCATTGAAATCAATTCAACATTTGTGTACTGTGTTTTTCTAAGTGTAACCTGGTGAGATATGACGACGACAGGAGCTCTTTGTCGTTCTAACTCAATGATCACAGGTTCCAGCCTATATTGCCAAAGAAGCAATGTTTGCTTGAGGTTTTTATTTTATGACTGAATGTCAAAAAAGAAACGACATACCGTTGAATTACATCGAGGTAGGACTCTCCACGGGGGTATCTGTATCGCAGTTTGTCCTTTCTCCGAGATCTGGCAGTCATATGCACCACAAGGTGATTAGAGAAGAGTAAGAGCCTATTGCCCGTTTCAGATTTGTAGCATAGAGCTTACGTTAATGCAGTACAGTATGCAACATGGGAGTAAGTTTTTTTTTGTTCAGCACTTTACAATCTAGTTTCGTGGCTTTATGATGAGCAAAAAACTATAAAGTTATTCTATTTTCCTCATTGAACATAATTTTTGTTCCCTTTCTCACATTCTTTTAGAACTCTTAATAATAAAAACTTATAAATATATACAGATTCTACCAAGCCACTTACTCGTACTCTTCCGGCATGTTCTTCTTTATCTCTTCATATGTCATTCCATCGCAAACTCCAGAGTTGATCTCGTCCAGGGCACGCCATTGCACCTACATATGAAAATAGGAAAACTTGATTGTTACTTACACATCAACTTATAATTACAAGACATTTTGAGAGTTGAGAGATACCTACCTTTGGAAATCCGACAATGGAACTTGCTGTCATGATTGTTCTCTGAAGTGTACTGGTCCAAATCTGAAAATAGACAACGTCGATCAACATTACCGTATTATCAAAAACTTTATGATTTCAAATTAACCAAGTACGGAACTGCTTGGGCCTTTGTGAACTTGTGTGACAGAAAAGGGTTTCAAGGATGGTTTTAATGCCTAGGTTGGTGTACGAAAGCTAAAACTTGTGTGACCATATTTATTCTCAATACTTCTTTCTGGAGCTTGCTAGACTGATACAGAGGTTTCACAGTTGCCAATAAGCTTTCTTTGACACAATTGCCAATACATCAAAATTCAAACATGTTGCAACAGTCTGCAATACTTACCGAAGCAGCCTTTTCATTTTTGAGTCGCTTCTCGACAAAGTTGGCAAGTTTCTTTGCATAAATTTTTCCAGATTCACTGCGTTTCAAAATTGACAAAGTTACGAGGACACGATTTCACATTTTAAACAAGATATACAATTTTCACGCTAACGTTAGCATATTACTGAAGAGGTGAACTAAAACAAAAATGGGCAACCGAGGAAAAGCAGCAAGAGTAGTCAACCCAAACTATTGAATAAGATGAAATAGGAAAATAAAAGGAAGCTAGAACCCATAGGCATCGGCTCAGAGCAGCAATTGGCATAAGATATTCAAATTTACAATTTGGAAGAAACTGAGCAAAGACATACCTTATAACACTGTCTCCTCCAGTTCGGCCTCTAACATTATCCATACTTTCTCCATGCCGAGTGAGTAGTATTGGTCGTGGAGTGAGATGCGTATTCACCTGATTGAAGGTACATAAAATCAGCTTCCAAAGATAATGATCTCGTGATCACTAAACTTATTCTTATTGCATTCGCCAATGAATGTTGACGAGGAGTTAATCACCCTTGCAAGTATATAACTTGTAAGCTGATTTTTCATGTTACAAATAGGCGAAAGACATTTCAAATAAGAAAATAAGCAAGAGACATGGTTAATTCATACCAAGAAGAACACAATTCTTCCAGGAAGGTAACCACTAATATTGTTCACCTGCAAAAGTAATAGATTAACATTCAGGAATAGTCAAAACTATAGAGTATTCTATAGAGATCAGATAAAAACGCCATCAGTGACACATTTCTTCATCAAGCACATATAAGAAAACATACTTGTATCTGTCCACCATTACCGCTGACCATATCAATCATTTTGATGTAAGAACCTTCTTCAACAGGCTCATAAACCTATAAAGAAAAGAACAAACTCAGCACTAGAATCCAGTACCAAGACCACAACTGAGTCAACTAAGCACTACGCTTTATCAAAGTAATTAGGACACGTATATAAGCTGCAGGTTTGTACACCGACCCTCTCATAATTGGCCAAACGGTCTCTAAAGTCTCTCACTCCAGCTTCAAAATCCGTCCTGCAGAATGGCATAAGCAAGTTGACAGGTAAAAGAAGTCTACTAGGAAGAGAAAATTAAGTTGCTGACAGAGGCACCGTACTCTTCTGCATAATCAGGACTTTGCTGAATTTTAAGACGTATGTTTCTTTCAATAATGCGTTCATCATTGCATATTGTTTCCAGAAAAATTATCTACATGACAGATAAAAGGAAAATCAGTGACTGAAATAATCACAAATTCAATACTAGCCGAAAATGGTCGTGACAGTACTAAAAGCGCTGCATCAAAAGAATTTTTTGAAAGACACACTATAACATAAAAGATAAGAATCAACATTTCGAAGCTTCAGTACCTTACACTTCCCTTCAGCCATTTTCATCAACATATTCCGTCGAGCCCGTGTGCTATTAGTTGCATCAAAAATTCCTACCTAAAGATGAACTATTTAGAATGAAAGATAAAAAAAAAACCAGGAAAAGCATCCAACTGACAAAATACTTACTTGACCACCTTCTTGCATCCAAGCTATCATGTCCTCCATCGCAAGTGCTGCTACCTAGTGGAATGTGATATGTTAAAACTATGTGCAAATAATAAGATGGATAGTGTTAACATTGATCACTGAATTAAACATCTCCCAATCTAACGAATTAAGTTTAAAGTACCATATAGATGAATTTAGTCGCACAAATTAGAAGAGACAGTCGCAGACTCGCAAATTGGCTAAACTAAGCAATTCAAATCACCACTTACCTCAGTTCGTGCCTCTACACCTTCGGGATTGTCAGCCCGAAAGAAATCAGCAGACTACAAAAAGTTCATTCAATGTCCATCACAAATCATCCAAAATGGAGGGCAGATACTTATAAACCCTGATTTAAAATCCAGCTTTACCATGTTAACTCCATGTTTTAGCCGCCGATACTGTGAAGAAATGGAGCAATGATTGAGTCAATCTCTTCACAAGTGTTGCAAATTGCAGATCACGCAAGAAAAAATAATAGCAAACCTTTCCAACATTAAAATGTTTTGTATCGTGGCCCAACCAGCGTAGATACCTTGTCAACTTTGCTGCAGTAAAAGTCTTTCCTCGAGCTGGCAGGCCTACCTAATACAATATGATGGAAATGGTGTGAATCAGAACAATCAGTCCTTTTTTCATTTAGGTTAATACATAAAACAAAATAGCCAGCCATCTAGCTCCCAACAATTAAACGAGGAAACATGAGCTGAAAAGCCTGCAGAAACTATAAACGGCGTCTATATGGAAAAAATACCAGAACAATTGCTAGGTGTCTATCTTCTTTAGGTCCAAGCATTTGGTCAGCAACTGCTGCTGCAGCAACAGCTCCTGCAGCGGCTGGCATTGAATTCTTACAATTTGAATGAAAAGAGTGAAACTACGTCAAAAACTCTTAATTTTTTAAGATAATCCAACTAGAAATATAAATTAGCTCATGTCAAACCTTGATTTGCGCATCAAGTTTGAGGTCAGCCAAAAAAGAGCTTGCGCTAACAGACTTGACTAGCCTAGGGGATCCAACACCACGATCAACAAAGAGTCCCCTTTGACCATCTCTGAGCTGGAAAGGTGAGAGTATCCCCACTGACTTTGACTCACCCACTCCTGAAGCCGAATATGAATCCGAGGAATCGGGAACAATGATATTCATGTCCTATAGGTAAGAAGCATGCCAAAATAAAAATAAGAAAGATGACCATTAACTCATCTAGCATGCAACTAATCAAAGTAGAACCTTTGCAGATGGCGATCCATCAACGCTAGCACCAGAAACTCTAGGACTGCTCGATGCCGCCTTTGGGGTATTGTCATTAACAAACGAACCAGAAGCTGAAAGAGACCGTGGATTCTCTGCATTGTCAGCCGCATAAACAAGGGACGAGTTTGCCGAAGCTGCAGGAGCAGGAACCTCATAATGCTCAAGATCAAGCTCCAAACTTTCTGAAGGACAATTCTGTGACAAATCAAAGAAGCATTCAACTAAGAAATCATTTTTTTTTGCTGTTTTCATTGACATTGCATCAAAGAAGTGAAAGAAGAAACCTCATCTACAGCTGTTGGATCAGGATTGATGCTGACGTCAGGGATTCCACGCACAGTAGAAGGCTGGAGATTCTCCCTATAAGCTCGCCAACTAGCAGCAAGATCAAACGGTGAAACTCTGTCAGCTTTGATGAACACTCTGAACTCAACAACCACATCGCCTTCCAGCTTAAACAGAGCTACTCTAGCATCTCCTTGCAACGAGCCACCAGTGAGAAGCCTGTTTTCACCTTCCTCCACTATGTAAGGCGTATCTCTATCCTTTGGCTTCAACAAAAACTTGAAATCCAAAGTCTCTACACATAAACCAATACCAAACAAATTCATAGAAGAAAAAACAATTCGATTCTAACATTGGAATCAACTATAAGCTAAACGATCTCGCCTAAACAAGTCAGATCCAAATTGAGTCAGCTCACGTACCGTGATCAGGAGGAACAACGAAGCTCAGCTCCGATATTGACGCAGATTCACGTTGCAACGGAAGCTATCAAGCAAAAAAACACAACGCAGATACGCTATAAATTGCCATAAGTATGAATCGGAAGAACAAATCACGAGGATGAACAGATGCTCACAGCTTTGGAAGGATCCCAAGAGCCGATGACTGGAACAGAGCCGTAGACATGAGGAGTAAGCTCGCCTTCGACCTTGGAGTTCTCCATTTTGAGTGAAACGTAGAGCTGACCTCCTCCGCCATTGGAGCCTTCTTCCTCTTCTTCAGTATTCTTCGATGCGCTTGACCCCATTGAAACCACCGCCGCTCTGATTTGAATTTTGATAAAACAATGCTTTAACAGAAAGAATCAAACGGAAAAAAGAGATTTGAGAGAAAGAGGAGAAACCCCGCAGCTTTTTATTTATTTTTCGAGAAAAATAATAATAATCGGTTAATTCTCCCAGTGGTATACATTTGTGATAACCGGATAACAGCAAATACGTGGTGCTTGGTTACTTGGTTTGAGTCATTTCCAGTCGGGTCGGGTTAAATTTTGTTATTTATTGGGCTGGGCCTTTATTACCAACTGGTGAGAAGCTCTGAGTGTTATATTTTGTTGGGCCTTTGGGCTGACTGTGGTAAGAAGCTCTGACGATATTAACCGGTCGTCTAGAGAGCCTCCTCGTCACTTTAGATTCTCAAAAACTCGAATTTGAAAACGATGGTGATGAACTGATGAGGAAAAACTTCAAAACTGCTGAGGAAAGCTTGACTTAGAGCATTTCATCGCTCGAGGAATTTATCAGAGGTTTGCTCATTCGCTTCTTCATTTATTTTTTTTTCCGTCGTGACCGGAAGGGTTCGTTCCGACGGTTTACGTTTTGGTGGATTGTGTATTGGAATCATTCGTATGATAGTTGTTAATCGTAATGTGTATATGCTCAGAAAACGTTGATATATCGCATATCGTTCAGTGACCTTCATCAACAATGGTGTTGTGTATTGGCATCTGCAAGTTTCAATGCTAATTATACTTCCTTGATTCAAGTGTGACATTCATAGATACATAGACATTGATATCTAAGTAAGACTTGAACAGAGCAATAACTTAGGCTATAGTCTCTTTTACACGTCTTGTGTGTAATCTTAAAAGCTAGATTACAACATGGTTCACTCTCTTAGTTGATGCTGCACAAAATCGACTCGGAGTTCTTTTTTTTCTTAATTTGTGAACCGTTACTTATTTATCTTCTGGGATTCACTTGTAGCCATCTTCTTTAGCTCGTTAAATATGCGTAATGCCTCTTCGTCAAAACCGCCAGCAAACTGAAATATTGAATTAGTGTCATCAAGAAATAACTGAGTAGATATGAACATGGCTTTTATTAAACAGATTACTTTATGACTTTTTTTTTTGGGTACCTGGTGTATTGTGTAGGCAAATCTGACCCCTTGATGCAATAGATTCCCTTCTTTACCGCCTCCATTTGATTCCAGCTCCTTGGTTATTCGCTTCATGTACGCCTGAGCTAGCCTCAACGAGCTGTATTTTAGCTGCAATAAGGTAAAATTTCGTTTACTTACTTGTCACTTGTAGTAGTGGTAGTAGTAGAAGTAAAAGTTGGTTAAATGGCTGATTCATTACAAAAGATGTAACTTATAGTTTGCTTAGAATAAAATTTATAGGCATCTTTACATCCCTATATGATAGTTTCCATCATAATTTGATTTTATCGGTGTATCGCAGCTAATCAGTCACCTACCTGTCCGATCAATCCTGCGTCGAGCATCCACTCCCACGGTATCTGAAAATCCTTGTATCTCTTCCCTGTGCTGTCTCTTGTCCTCTCTGTGCTGTTAACAGCTTCTTCTAACCTGAAAGATTGAACATTTAATGACATTGTAATTGAATAGATCAAGTAGTTTACTAGTAGCTCTAATTCTTTATACATGCTCGCCTGTCTTGTAACGACTGAATCTTTTGCAAGACCTGCTT
This sequence comes from Brassica oleracea var. oleracea, assembly GCF_000695525.1. NCBI lineage: Eukaryota > Viridiplantae > Streptophyta > Magnoliopsida > Brassicales > Brassicaceae > Brassica > Brassica oleracea. The sequence continues at coordinate 1,513,898 of NC_027755.1, forward strand.
TAGAGGTTCCTTTGGATTTTCCTTGAACGACAAAATCTCAGTTTCAAGGCTCTTTAGCGCTCTGTAGCTGCAAGCAGCCTCTCTTAGTGAATCTGCTTTACGTTCTGGCCATTTAGGGAAATGCTTTAGGACTGCCCTTTCGTCAACTAAGGAAGATAGTTCGTCGTCTATCCATTTCACAAACGTCTCCACTTCTGATATGTCTGTAAATGTTGCAGCATCCACCTTACTGATTAGGAAATGGATATGTTCTCTGTGTCTGTCAGTGTCTGATTTGATCTGCAAGTTCCCAAACACCACATTGTTTGTAATGATTTAGATAAGAATTAAATCCTAGACAATGATGCACAATAAAATACATATGTGGTTTTGTCTTGTACTTACATCTGAAAGATATTTGGAGCGGTTCTCAATCTCACCAATCATGTTTGCGTTGTACGCAGGAGACAAAACTCCGTTCTGATTGATCTTGTTACCCATATGAGACTCTCTCTTCGTGAGGGCACGATACAACTCTACAACTTCTGGAGCACGACGCACGGACCTTTTTCCAAGTGTTGTTTTTGATGGAAGTGGTGGAGGCGGAGGCGGCTTTATTGCTGTAGATTGTTCTTTGACCATTGGCTTCAGGTTTGGATTCTTTACCTCATGTCCCTTTATGTTGGGTTTGGCACTCTCTGGCGCTTTCAGATTAGATGCGTCTGTGTTGCCACCATCATATGAGCTCTGCAACTTCTTCCATAACATTGATTTCCTCTCATTGTCATGTGCTTTAAGATTGCTTACTTGTGCTCGTAGGCGAGCCACTTCTTGACGCAGCTCGTGATTTTCTTTCTCCAGCTTATCGTTCTTCATTAGAGAAGCTTGAAGCTCCTTCACCAGACGCATAAGATCCGAATCATCCTCCCCATTTGGTAACATATCTACCTACCCCTGTTTTCCCTAGTAGATGTGGGATTGGGTTAGTTTTTCTTTAGGGGAATTTTTCTCCTTTATATCACTTGCTTTTCTGTTACGTCTCAAGGAAGTTATATATATTCACCTAATCCTTTGATGTTCACTTTTGCGTGTGGTTAATTGCAAATTACAAGTACAGTCACAGAATAAGAGTATGCTCATGTGTGACCCTTTCTTTTCTAGTGAGCCGTATTAAAATTTGGACCTACATACACACTGTCTTTTCCTTTTGCATTAGTTGTCCATTAAGTTAGTGACTAAGGTCATCACTTGAATGATTATGTTCAGGAATAGCTATGCTTTGATGCGCATCGGATGTCTAATTTATTATACTAATTTTGTCTAATTTCTTATATTAATTTTACTCGTTTTCTAAATTGCAGACTAAGTTAAAAGATCCTCTGGCCCGCAAATAAGTTAGAGGTAAGCAAATACTTTACTTAGCCTTCCTAATCACATAAGAAGTAAAGATAATTTATTATACTGAAGCTTCATTAACTTTAAGTTAGTAAGGATTGAACCATTAGGTACGATAATGGCTTGCGTCTCAAGTCATAGTCATCCCTCACCCACTCTAAATCCACCTCGTACGTCCACGTATGAGTGTGGCTGGAATCCCTTTCTCTGTAAAATAGTTTTCGCTCTAAATCCTCTAACTTTATAAACTGATTTCACTCGTTTATTTATTTCACATTTTCATAACAAAATTATAAATTGGAGTCACAAGATGGTGTACTGAAGTATTAAACATGAGTTCACGAAAAATAAACACACACGAAGAAAACATGAATCACCTCTAAAGGCATTTATTGTGGCTTTTTGAATTTTTGAGATTCTCTGCCTCTGAAGCAAAGGTAAAGTTGAAAATGACATGGTACCATTTAGTAGTTTTCTCCTGCTTTTAGTGTCTTGCTTTCTTCATTTATTCATCTCCACTCTACTATTCATAGATAGTACTTGAATCAACTAAAATGTATATTCCATTTCTTTATTCAAATCTACAGAAATGTATGTCCTGGAAGGGGGTAGCTAAAAATAAACAGTGTCAGTGGAGTTTTGTTTGATCAGTGACTCCACACACTATTGTTTATGATGATCTCTATAAGTAACATAAAAAATGGTGGAATAACAAAGTTTATTTAGATTAAAATGATAACATCTAACCCAGGGTGATGTAGCTATTACACGAGAACTAGTTGCTCAAGTAGGTGACTGTCAAGATCATTTGTTTTTGTCTGGAAAAAGAAAAGTTAATGGAGTTTTAGCTTTAATAATTCATGAAATTCTAGAAGTTTGTCATATCAAAAACGAGTTATGCAGTCTTTATAGACTTTTAGATCTTTTGTAATGTAGAATTGTAAACGTGTCTAATTCTTTGGAAATCTTACTGGGTGCCGGTCTGCATCATGTAGTAAGATTTCAAAATCGTAACTTTCATGGGATAGTTTCTTCTCAACACTATACTACTTTTTAATTCTTAATAAGGAAGAGTAAATTACACAATAATTTCATTCAAACAACTATGCTAAACTTCAGATCTCTGAGACTGCAGGACAATTAAGTAACAGAAAAACGTTCTTTAATCACATTAAAAATAACAATAGTAATCTCATCCGAATAAACTACTTGTCAAAACTAGGACGACATATATTTATTTTTACAGATAATTGTTGTAGAATTATTTTCAGTTCAAATATTCTTTTTTGAAAATCGTTTTAACGGTTTCCCGCACTAATCTTCATTGTTATGGTCTGTGTCCAGCCATGGATCCATCCCAACAGAACACACACGCGAAACTCATGACACGTGACATCCACCGCCTGAGACCATCACCGACAGAAGCCAACTGTTTCTCACTGGGGGCTATCTCGTGGGTCTCACGCTTAGATGTTGGATATGGGTCTAGCCCCCCTCCAAAAGGCCCACAAGACAATTATCCAAACACATGATCACAACAAAGAAAGTCGGTTCGTCGACTTGCGAGCCGGTGATCGACTCGGCTTTAAACTGCTTTTGATCGGCGAGACGACCAACCGAAAGTCGTCGGCTCGATGACTCGAGTCAGCGGCCCGACACCTCGGCCTAACCACTCGAGGAGGCCCGTCAGGACATAGCACATTAGGTTAACGAGCATGTGTCTATAAAAAGAGGAGAAAAGACAACAAGGAGGGGATCCGCAAACTACTACACTCACTTTCGGCTAGATTTAGGGTTTCATATCTTACTTCTCGCCGACTTGTACGGTCCGACGAACCAGCTTTCGCCGGACTAATTCCTTTGTACTCTCCCCCTTTTGTAACACTGTTTCGACTCATTGATCTAATAAAACACGTCTTTGTCTTGACCGACCGACAAGAATTCGTCCTTTCTCTTTACTAGTTTATCGACAGTCTCGGTTCAAACAGTAGAGACAGTGGGCACGATCGTCTCTCGCGACATGGCCGAGAAGTTTCTCAAGTTCAGCATTGATGATGGCATTGGCTGCGTCACGTGCATCATGTGGCTCAACCAACTCACCTCTTCTTACTTCAGCCGGTTCGACTCATCGACGATTCTGCTGCACTCAAGAATCGCTCGTAGACAAGCAAGAGACATCAGAATCGGAGCCGTAGCTCGCGTTCGTGGCCGCGTCGGCTTGTACAGAGGAGTTATGCAGATCACGGCGACTAATGTGGTAATCGAGAGAGATCCTAACGCTGAGATCTTGCACTGGTTGGAGTGTGTTAGGCTTGGTCGAAGCTGTTATCGAATTCAAAGTTAATTATGAAATTAAGTGAAGATGATTTCAACTGTAACTCATGGATCGACCAACTTAAAGTTCTTTTTAAAGTCTTCTATCATCCATCTCTGATATCTAGTTTATTCGTCTATGTTAAAATTTTGAAACTCGAAATGATAATCCTTATTTAAGTTTTAATTTTTGAACATTATTATTTTATATAGTCTATACTAAACATAAAACCAAAAAATTACGAGAACATACCATAGATCACAAATTGAAATCCATGTATGATGATTAGTTACATGACTCTAACTGGTAACCATTAACTGGTCTTGAGTTCGACTCTCAACGAGAGCATCATTTCTTTATCATCATTTTCTTTTCAAGGATGACACGCATAAATCGAGAAATGGTCCAAATTTTTTCAAGAAGTATTAGATTTTTTGAGGAAACGCACCGTTTAGCAAAAGGCAAAAAAAAAGGAGATTTGGCGATCGAAACTTTCGGAGATGGATGCGGCGGATCCGCCGGGGTTAACTGAATCTACGACGGAGGAAATGGCAAATCAGATACAGCAGAGAGAGACTGTTGGGTTGGGAAACGTATTGGAAGGATCAGAGGTTTTATCGAAGGTTTTGGAGGTTGGGGAGCAGAGTAAAACTGAAGAGATGGTGGCAAGAGAGCAGAAACAAGCGGAGGAAAAGAGATTAAATAATCGGACGGAAGGTACGGGGGTAGAGGAAGGAAATCAAACGGGAGGTAAGGGATTGGAGAACCTATCAAGGGGAACTGAAAATGGAGGTTCATGGGCTGAGATTGCGCAAGAGAAAAAGGTGTTGAAGAAGTATGAGGTTAAGATCACGGAAAAGGAAGGTGAGAAGATGGTTGAGATACCGGATGATGTCATTGAGAAGGAAAATCTACTATGGGAAGACTATTTGATTGGGAAGTTCCTTGATACAGCTCCACATGTGGCTCGTGTTCATGCTATCGTAAACAAAAACTGGACTCAGAGAGAGCAGAAGCAGATCGATGTGCATATTGTAGACAATACAACAATGAAGTTTAGAGTTTCGAATCCAGTAATGCGAGCTCGAATCCTTCGAAGAGGTATGTGGAACATCGGAAACGTGCCACTGGTTGTAACAAAATGGACACCTGATGAGCTGAAAGAGAAGCCAGAGATAAAGTCGATTCCAATGTGGGTTTATCTCAAGAATGTGCTGATGAATATGTTCTCATGGCAGGGACTTAGTTTCATCACGAGCGCTGCAGGGGTTCCAGTTAGGCTCCATCCAGAGACAGCTTCCTGCTCGAATTTCAAACTAGCAAAGATCTTCGTAAATGTTGATCTATCAAAGGAGTTACCAGACAAAATAAATTTCACCAAAAATGGCAAATCTTCTTTGGTGGAGTTCATTTACCCATGGTTACCTCTAAGATGTCACACTTGTGGAAAATGGGGGCACATAGCTAGAGTCTGTGTCATGAATAAGAAAGATGGAACAGAGAAATCAGTCAAACAAATAATATCAGAGAGAGAAGATACGCAAAGTGATGGTGTTAGGAGAGAAAATGAAGAAGAAAGAAAAAAAGAATGAGGGTAAGGATGTTATTATTGAATCTAATGAGGAAGTTCTGGGAGAACAAAAGACTAATGTAGAGGAGGATATTGAGGAAGGGGAAATGGTAGAAAGCTGGTCAGATGTAACGCCAGAGAAAGCGAGCAAAAGTTCCAGCTCACTGAAGTTCAGTCAGGAGAAGCTATTGACTCCATCAAGATTTTCAGCTTTACTTGAAGTAGATGAGAATGGAGATAAGATAAAACCAATCGAAATGGAGAACGTTTTGAGTATTGAAGAATGTAATGGGGGGAAGAATGTAACTGAGGAAGTTGGAATTGAGGAGCAAACAGGGGGGATGAATGGGAATAAAGAAGTGAGAGAAGAGAATCAAAAGAGAGACATAGCTGGGTTGGATTCTAAGGAGCACTGGCCTGATCTTGCAAGCGCAACTAAAATCAGACTTTCACTCCCGAGAAGATCAAAAACTTTACACAAAGTCATTCCAGAGAAACCCGGGCAGCTGGGAAAAAGGAACCCCACAAATCTTTCTCAATGACAGGGTTTTTTTGGAATGTAAGAGGATTTACTAAAAGCTCAAAACATAGAGTAGTAAGGGAATGGATTCAAAATAAAGGTCTACAGTTTGGAGGGTTGCTGGAAACAAGGGTTAAGGAAAGTAAGGCTGGTCGAATAGCTTCATCAGTATTTCAAGGCTGGTCTTGCATTAATAACTATGAGTTCAATAGGAAGGGGAGAATTTGGGTGCTCTGGAATTCTCAGGTCAGATTGACTCCGGTTTTTAAATCTGATCAGATAATTACAGTATCGATTCTATTGGAGGGAGAGAAGGAGGAATTCTTCTGCTCATTTGTCTACGGAGAAAATATGGCAGAAAAAAGAAAAGAGTTATGGAGGGATTTGAAAGATCATCAAGATGCTGGAATGTTCAGGAATAAAGAGTGGGTTATTATGGGAGATTTTAATGAGGTGTTGGATGGAGAAGAGCACTCAAGTTACCAGGATTCAGGTCTTGTTACTTCGGGTATGAGAGATTTCGAAAGTGTGATTCAGTATTGCAGTTTCACGGATATGGGTATCAAGGACCGCGTTTCACATGGTGTAACAAGAGAGATGAAGGAACTATTAGTAAGAAGTTGGATCGTATTTTGGTGAATGAGAAATGGTTAAATAATCGCACTCAAGCTTATGGAGTGTTTGAAGCAGGAGGAGTTTCAGATCATCTAAGAGGGAGGTTTCATATGACTGCGGAAGCTGTTGGGAAACGTAAACCGTTCAAGTTTACAAATGTAGTTGCAGAAACTTCAGAATTTATGGAGGTAATTGGTAACTATTGGAAGGACATGCAACCATTGTTCCAATCAACTTCAGCTCTATACAGATTTTCAAAGTATCTTAAAGGGTTGAAGCCTCCTCTGCGTACTCTGAGTAAGAGTAAGCTAGGATCACTCACAAAGAAGGTAAAGGAAGCGTATAGTGATCTTTGTGTGAAGAAAGAACAAATGATGAGAATGCCCACACCAGAAAATGTGTATGCAGAACGAGAGGCTTCTGCAAGATGGCAGCGAGTGTCAGATATAGAAGAGAAGGTGTCAAAGCAGAGGTCGAAGGTACACTGGTTACAAGTGGGCGATAAAAATAATAAGGCATTTTACAATGCAGCTAAGATCAGAGAAAGCAGGAATGCGATAAGGGAAATTAAGTGTGCAGATGGAAGTTGTGTTACTACTCAGGATGATATAAAGAAAGAAGCTGAGAGATTCTTCAACGAGTTTCTTACCTTTGAGCCGAGAGATGTAGAGACTGCATCTGTGGAGCAGCTAAAGGAAACAATCCCATATCGCTGCACTGAGGAAGAAAGAACAAAACTGACAAGAGTAGTCACAGAGGAGGAAATAAAAGAAGTGGTCTTCAATATGCCAAGTAACAAGTCACCAGGGCCAGATGGTTACACGACTGAATTCTTTAAAGCTTCATGGAGTATAATTGGTAAAGACTTCACTGCTGCTGTTCAGTCATTTTTCAGTAAAGGGTTTCTGCCTAAAGGGTTAAATTCAACTATATTAGCTCTTATACCTAAGAAGGAGAGTGCACAAGAGATGAGAGACTACAGGCCGATCTCATGTTGCAATGTCCTGTACAAAGTAATATCCAAGATCATAGCCAACCAGTTAAAGGGTACTCTTCCTCAATGCATATCGTACAACCAGTCTGCTTTTGTCAAGGATAGACTTCTTGTGGAGAACCTACTGTTGGCTACAGAAATAGTCAAAGACTATCACAAGGAGGATGTCTCCCCACGCTGTGCGATGAAGATTGATATTGCAAAAGCGTTCGATTCAGTGCACTGGCCGTTCCTCTTGAATACGCTGAGAGCTTTGAATATGTCTGAGGAGTTCATACATTGGATTGAGCTTTGTGTCTGTACGGCTTCCTTTTCAGTTCAGGTGAACGGAGAATTAGCCGGCTTCTTCCAAAGCAAGAGAGGTTTACGGCAAGGCTGTGCTTTATCCCCCTATCTATTTGAGATATGCATGAATGTGCTGTCTGGTATGTTGGATAAGGCAGTGGAAAGGAAGCAGGTTGGATATCATCCTAAATGCAAAAACATCATGCTATCGCATTTGTGTTTTGCGGACGATCTACTTGTATTCACGGATGGAACCAAGAGATCAGTAGAAGGGATACTCACGGTTTTCAAAAATTTTGCAAGCATCTCGGGTCTTAAGATTAGCTTGGAGAAATCTACCCTTTATACAGCAGGCATTCAAGATAACACAAGAGAAGATATTCTTCGGGAAAGGGAAGGGAAATTACTTAGAAGAAGGGCTGATTACTTGGTTTGAGACAAGATTAGATTTATGAAGAAGTAGATTCTATTTCTTTTGGAGTAGGGAAGTTTATATTTCATAAAAACAAAGAAGCACTTGATGTAATACTGTTTTTGTTTGAATAAATTTTACATTCATTCAAAAAAAAAAAATATAAGGAATAGAAAAAAAAAACGAAAAGGAATAAAACAAGAGGAAAATCTATTTCTCTCCTAATTTGATAAAAAATAATTGTAGTCTATTATTTCTTAAATTTGAAAGAATGTTAAGGAACCATATGAAATAAATATTTTTTGTAAATTGCATAAATTGTAAGGAATGATAATGAATTCATTATTTCCACTCATTCCTTTGATCACCTTTTAGAGCCTATAGTTTTATTTAAACGAAACGTTTAGACTGATTTATTTGCTTAACTATTGTGGAACTTTAAAGCGAATGGAGGTTAAATCAATTTGTACATAGGAGTATTATAACTTTGTTGATCAAAAACTTGTGCAAGGATAGAGAGATAACATGAAGCTTTGTGTTACTTAACTGCAACGAAAGCTAGAAATACAAGAGAGATAGCATGAAACTTTGTTCAAAGAATTTTTTTTTTTTTGAAAAAAGGTTTTCATTAATAATTTTTTGTTTTTTGTTTTACAACAGAAATTAAATAAAGCCCAACCAATCCCAAATGAGCCCAATTAGACAAAACCTAGAAGAGTAACAAGCCCAAAAGAGCCAAGAAGCTTGCGAAAACCCTAGCTCCGAGCCTCACCCTCTTACGATGAAGCCGCCACGCCGGAGATCAGGAGACCGCTGACGCCAAGACCAGAAACCGACCTCCGCCGTAAGTGCTACTGCCTGGATAGAGAAGAACCTCACCGGAAGGAGGTTGAATCGATGGCTTTGTGGTCAGGAGAGAGAAGAGAGGTTTTTTTTTTCTGGAACGATTGTCCCCCAAAACACTCATTGTTCAAAGAAATTTTAAAATTGTATACCTATTTATAGTATACAAACTGATAGTGACCTCTTTGGTCTTGCCTAAGCACTTTCGTAGCCTTATTATCTGCGTGTTATAAATGGCGGGTTGAAATAATTAATACTGCTCACTATACAGGATTGCATAATCGACATATATTTATTAGTTCAGAAAAAAAAGAGCATGAGTTTGTTTGGTCCCTAAACTGTGAAATCTAAAAGCACGAAGCTATCATGATATTGGTTAATTACATCTACATCAAATACTTAATAAACAATACTTATGTAAATCCATTACTCTTATTTTCCTATCTATTCTTTATATAGAAACTTAAAATGATCAGAATCATAAATCATATTTTCACAAATACATTGGGAGCATGTGACCCTGATCCATATCCTCCAACGCTGCATGCGCCACTGGCATGTCTTGAATAAACTTTAAAGTGTGGTGTCTGTTTTGCCTAAAATGTTATAATGGGTACTGGTCATTTCTTGAGTGTGTGTGTGGTTCATGTCTCATTTAGTATATTCCGATTGGCCATAGTTGTTCAGTCTTTTGGTGGAACTTGAGTCTTGTCTTTATCTCGAGTCTTGGCATCACTCATCATCACATGGTCCACGGATAAAGTTAATCCACCAGTCGGGTCATGACTTTTCATATTTTGATATAGATTCCAAGGAGCTAAGCGATGATGTTTTTGCAATGGCTTATGAGATTATGCTTGTCTATATATCTTAGTAATTATAAACCAAATGGAATTAAAACAAACAAAAATTCCAACTAAATGGTATATAAAAAAAAATAGTGGACGATGCTATCATAGGAACGTTTGCTTTACAAATTTAAATAAATATGTATTGTTCTTGTGGGGTGAGCAACTGGTGAAAACACTTTTTCTAAGTGAATATGAACGACACTTTACATACGCCATAGTTCCATCTAGACCTACGTACATATATCAAGTTCAGAATCAAGAATAAACCGGCTAACACCGATGAACACAACCAGCCGACCGCACACACTCCCCCTCGAAGGTTCATGCTACCGCTTGAACGATGAAAATGCGATCTGGCCGGATAAATCACACCTGCCCCGCCACGTGATCGGCTTCGACCTCCACCTCCTCCACCCCTGCTGCCACTCCCCCCGCCACGTCCTCCACCAATTGCTTTTTTGATAACGACAGCTAGCTCACGAGTCTTTCCTTCAAACCCAACAACATCCGTCTCTGAGGGATTAAAAGGAAGAGTCTCGTGGTTCGTATCTACTGAGGGAGGTCGTGAGCTCACGGAAAGCAAATTGTGTTGAAGATAAAAGATGAAGAGAATATACAAAACCGAAGATGTTCTTCTGAAAGCCATTTTTTGTTAGTGTTGTTTGGTTACTGTGTCTTCTAGAATTTTCCCTTTTGCTTTCTATTTATATAAATTGGCTTCCATTCCTAACTCTATGTACTATTACAAAAACAAGAAAGTAGGACGCGTGAGAAGTGGTTGCCGTTTCGTCGTAGTTTCAGTGTCTCATTAAGAAGCTGCTCCTAAACTTCTAATATATTTCTCCAGTCCATATACGTATAAACCACTTTTGATTTTTAAATACTGATGGATTGTAAACCATAGTATAAACACAAGAATAGAAAGTGGCGTTATTTAAAAAAAAAAGGGTTAAATTGTGGGTGTAATATTTTGTCTGTCGACTGCATATAAAATTTAGATAGGAGAGAGGAAAAATGAGATGAGAAAAGTTTGACTCTTTGGCACGACAGTGTTTATATATATTTGCAGTATATTAGGACAAAAATTGTCATAGTGTATAGTTTGATTAATAACATTATACATCACGTGTGTAGTCAAATCCCACCTTAGAACATCTTGGGTGCTCTCCAATGTAAAACTCTTTTTTTTTCTTTAAAATAGAGTAAAAGTGAATATGAAGTAAAAAATACTCTAATTCCACACCATTTTCTTGTAAAACTCTTTTTTTTTCTTTAAAATAGAGTAAAAGTGAATATGAAATAAAAAATACTCTAATTCCACACCATTTTCTACTCTATAATAGAGTGATGAACAAACAAAAAATAGATTACTCCATTTATAGAGTAAATTTCATTATGGAACGAGAAATGAAGTTGGGTCGGAGCATTCCTTACTCCATATTCACTTTTACTCCATTTTAGAAGAAAAAAACGGAGTGGAGATGGAGATGCCCTTACAAGACTTTTCATATCACTTACCTTTGTTTGATATATTTTCCTTTTTATTCTTTACATAGAAACTTAAATGATCCTTATCTTAAAAACATTTTTTACAAATACATTGGAAATCTATAAACATGTGACATGTACGGTGGAAATTTTAATTAATATATAATCGCAAACTAAAGGAAAATAAAAATGGGAGAGAGGATAGTTATATTTACTATGGTTTGAGATATAGTAAATTTGTGTATGTATCTCTATAATATTATTTGAGAAGTCAGTTTCCTATGTGTCGTTCTCACGTTAATTCTCACGATGGTTGATTACACTATTACCTTTAATGAATTAAAAATATTACATTTAAAGTACTGTTACTTTTTTATATTTAGTTTCCTTTTTAAATTTTTCCAAAAAATATATACATATAATAAAAAAGGAAAACTTAAAAAAAAAACAATTGAAAAAGAAAATATATGTATATACAATGTGATTTCATAAAAAAGGAAAAGTTCACAAAATAGTAATATTACATTAAAAAATATTTTAAATAACATAAAATATACTTTTGAAGTAGTAAAATACTTTCTTTATATCTATATTTTTTAGATGAAAAATATAAATTTGTATATAATCAAAATATCAAAACAAATCTGAATTCTCATTAAAATAAATTTCAGTTTTCATTCAATAAATCAAAGCCATAAAGTTATTTAAAATTTATAAAATATTTTAATTATTGAAAATGTTGATAAGTGTTCATGAGCTTCCAAAAATGAATCAGCTACTTATGCATGTATTTTCCTATTGATCATCGTTTTATTTTCTAATTTTTTTTTAAAACATCAACATATAACTTAATAAATATTATGAAAATACATGCACATTTAAAAAATAAATAAAATTGATTTGATTAGAATTAATTATAATAAAATAAATATACTTCATTTTGAATTTGAAAGAATATATGTAACTCAATATACTCACAACATGAGTGACTCGACTAATCCAACTTATATCTAAAATCATAGATTTAACTACGATAATAATATATAATTTTATAATAATAGTAATTTATTTTCACTACAAGAAAACGTGCCCATAACAACGAACATTTACGAC
>NC_027755.1:1526376-1527505 GCF_000695525.1 Brassica oleracea var. oleracea
ACGTCGCCACATCGAGGCACCACAAATCTGTTTCTTCTTCAGGTTTTAAGATCTAATCTCAGATTTCACAGAGAACACTCTTCGCTATCGGATTTGATGTTGAAGAAAAAAGAAGAAAAAACAAGAAAAAGAGAAGTTGCAGAGAGGAAGAGAGAAACCGTCGGGATAGAGAGAAAGAAAAGAAAAAAAATGAGAGAGTAAATAAAAATGAATCTGGTTTTTGTTGTGAATTTACAAAGTAAAAGAGAAGTATTTATATTTTTATTGATGGAGTGGTGGTCTTACGTGAACATAAGAAGAGTAAACATGATCATTCTTATTCATTCAATTTGATCTCACGTCTATATATAGTGTCGAGAAATAAGATATTTATTTCTCTAGTAAACCATATGTAGACAAGTGTTAAGGTGGTGAAGATACACTATTGTTATCTCTGAAACAAGTGTCCATTAGGTGGACAATGGATAATCATTATCTTTAACACTCCCCATTGATTATCCATTTTTATATTACGTAGTGCCTCGTTAAAAACCTAGTCATGGAAAAATCCATTGGGACAAAAACCATGACAAGGGAAAAAGAGTACACTGCCGTAATCTCCCCCTGAAAATAGTGGACCTAACTTTCTTATCACAGGTTACGCAAATACTGCATTCCGATACCATAAACGTGTTTTCGGAATGTTGTAGTCGGAAAAGCTTTTGTGAACAACTCAGCCGGATGACCGTACATACTCGATGTCCACTTCTTTATTTTTCTCGAGTTTTCGTATGTATGAGAAAAATCTTGGAGAGATATGCTTTGGTTTGTCGCTTTTGAAGTAGCATTCTTTGAGTTGAGCGACACAAGCCGAATTTTCTTCAAATACTTTCGTTGGCTCTTTCTCATTGACTATTCCGCTTGATTTTTGTATGTGGTGACTCATTAACCGAAGCCACACACATTCTCGACATGCTTTGTGAAGCACAATAGTTTCTGCTTGATTCGAAGATGTCGCAACCAGAGTTTGTTTCTGGGACCGCCAAGAGATCGCGGTTCCACCAATTGTAAAAACATAGCCGGTTTGTGTTCGACTTTATAAATATCATGTATCTGCAAAACCATACCAAACTCGGGGTTTCTAGGATAA
>NC_027755.1:1527682-1539040 GCF_000695525.1 Brassica oleracea var. oleracea
AAGATGAGTATTCAAGCTATGAAAAATGGTTCGGGCTCATAAGAGACGAATTTTAATATACTTCTTTTCTCTTTTTCTTTTTGATTCTCGATATAGATCGGCTAAATATTTGGCGTACGACAACAACGTACTCAATTTTCTTTCTGGCCGTATCTATAGCAAACCTTTTCTATTTGCCTTTTATCACCCGACCACTTTCATTTTTCGTGGAAGTTCTAATTATTTCATATGGACGGAATCTTCTTCCTCGTCCTCTTCCACGACCATGATAGCGGCTTCTACCGCATCCAATTCCTCGTCCTTTTCTAGTAGGACCGACTTGATGGTTTAGTATCATGATTTCATTTTTTTCCAGTTTTCGCGGAGGATTTATATCAACTCCGACTATTTAGTGAATTTTTTCTTTCAAGGATTTATTTATCAAAGATCTTTTAGATCTTTTCTCATGATACACCTCATCTTATAAACCATAATTGAATGTGTGTAAATACCATGGCTTTATCTTTTTCTCATCCGATATAGTTTATATCGATGATTTCTAAAAGCTCATTTTCTTTCAGGTGCATCTTGCACCCACTGCTCAAGTCTTATAATTATTTCTCGTAATATCAAGGGCATTTATTTTGAGCTTTGTCAAATTTAACATGATAACCGTATCCATAGAATAATAATATATAAAGATGGTAATTTAAATGCATAAATTAAATTGCAGAAATTTAAAGAGAAATAATTAAAATTGGAGGTTTAGCCTACCACATGATCCGAAGAGTCTTAGACTACCATATTGATCATTTTTCAAAGTCCGAGGAGACATGGTCTACCATTTTGACTTTTACTTATTTCAAGGTCCGAGGAGACTTAGTCTGCCATTTTTGACCTTTATTTTTATTTTTTATTCACGGAGGCAATACATACCACGTGTTTCTCTGATCGTGAAGGCATAGCCTACCATAACGATCAGTCGGGGAAGGCAACGCCTATCATCCCGAAAATAAACGGAGAATGCGTAGCCTCTCACTCCGGAACAATAATAAGATTTAAATAAATTAAGTATATTGAAACACATAAATTTAAACATTACCTCGACTGGTTTAAGAATTTTTCGGATTGATAAACCTCAATTGGTCAGAGCTTTCATGCTGATAACGTGTTGTGAATTTATAAAATAAAAGAGAAGTATTTATATTTTTATTGATGGAGTGGTGGTCTTACTTGAACATAAGAAGAGTAAACATGATCAATCTTATTCATTTAATTTGATCTTACGTATATATATAGTGTCGAGAAATAAGATATTTATTTCTCTAGTAAACCATATGTAGACAAGTGTTAAGGTGATGAGGATACACTATTGTTATCTCTGAAATAAGTGTCCATTAAGTGGATAATGGATAATCATTATCTTTAACAGTTTTTAATATTTAGAGTTAGTAACGAAAGGTAAAAATATAATCAGTCAGTTTTTTGAATTAAAAATAATTCATAAAAAAAATAATTTTTAGGAAAGTTCTTGAGAGATTGGATTTTTGGACAGGGGTAACAGAGGAGATGATTCATACCGATCCAAAGGAAACTTAAACCACATAAAGTAAATTCTAAACGGAGATTTACCGAAGTGATTAGCACAGATCTTGAGAGTTTTCGATTGCCTCATGACGAGACGAATCTTGCCAGCGCTCTTATGCTTCAAGAGCTTCACAGTACCAGCACCTCTCTCCTTCCACTGATTCGCCTCCTTATCGAACCGATACAGCTTCGATTTCCTTAGATTCACACAAACAATTCTCAAGATAGTTCGTCGTCTATCCATTTCACAAACGTCTCCACTTCTGATATGTCTGTAAATGTTGCAGCATCCACCTTACTGATTAGGAAATGGATATGTTCTCTGTGTCTGTCAGTGTCTGATTTGATCTGCAAGTTCCCAAACACCACATTGTTTGTAATGATTTAGATAAGAATTAAATCCTAGACAATGATGCACAATAAAATACATATGTGGTTTTGTCTTGTACTTACATCTGAAAGATATTTGGAGCGGTTCTCAATCTCACCAATCATGTTTGCGTTGTACGCAGGAGACAAAACTCCGTTCTGATTGATCTTGTTACCCATATGAGACTCTCTCTTCGTGAGGGCACGATACAACTCTACAACTTCTGGAGCACGACGCACGGACCTTTTTCCAAGTGTTGTTTTTGATGGAAGTGGTGGAGGCGGAGGCGGCTTTATTGCTGTAGATTGTTCTTTGACCATTGGCTTCAGGTTTGGATTCTTTACCTCATGTCCCTTTATGTTGGGTTTGGCACTCTCTGGCGCTTTCAGATTAGATGCGTCTGTGTTGCCACCATCATATGAGCTCTGCAACTTCTTCCATAACATTGATTTCCTCTCATTGTCATGTGCTTTAAGATTGCTTACTTGTGCTCGTAGGCGAGCCACTTCTTGACGCAGCTCGTGATTTTCTTTCTCCAGCTTATCGTTCTTCATTAGAGAAGCTTGAAGCTCCTTCACCAGACGCATAAGATCCGAATCATCCTCCCCATTTGGTAACATATCTACCTACCCCTGTTTTCCCTAGTAGATGTGGGATTGGGTTAGTTTTTCTTTAGGGGAATTTTTCTCCTTTATATCACTTGCTTTTCTGTTACGTCTCAAGGAAGTTATATATATTCACCTAATCCTTTGATGTTCACTTTTGCGTGTGGTTAATTGCAAATTACAAGTACAGTCACAGAATAAGAGTATGCTCATGTGTGACCCTTTCTTTTCTAGTGAGCCGTATTAAAATTTGGACCTACATACACACTGTCTTTTCCTTTTGCATTAGTTGTCCATTAAGTTAGTGACTAAGGTCATCACTTGAATGATTATGTTCAGGAATAGCTATGCTTTGATGCGCATCGGATGTCTAATTTATTATACTAATTTTGTCTAATTTCTTATATTAATTTTACTCGTTTTCTAAATTGCAGACTAAGTTAAAAGATCCTCTGGCCCGCAAATAAGTTAGAGGTAAGCAAATACTTTACTTAGCCTTCCTAATCACATAAGAAGTAAAGATAATTTATTATACTGAAGCTTCATTAACTTTAAGTTAGTAAGGATTGAACCATTAGGTACGATAATGGCTTGCGTCTCAAGTCATAGTCATCCCTCACCCACTCTAAATCCACCTCGTACGTCCACGTATGAGTGTGGCTGGAATCCCTTTCTCTGTAAAATAGTTTTCGCTCTAAATCCTCTAACTTTATAAACTGATTTCACTCGTTTATTTATTTCACATTTTCATAACAAAATTATAAATTGGAGTCACAAGATGGTGTACTGAAGTATTAAACATGAGTTCACGAAAAATAAACACACACGAAGAAAACATGAATCACCTCTAAAGGCATTTATTGTGGCTTTTTGAATTTTTGAGATTCTCTGCCTCTGAAGCAAAGGTAAAGTTGAAAATGACATGGTACCATTTAGTAGTTTTCTCCTGCTTTTAGTGTCTTGCTTTCTTCATTTATTCATCTCCACTCTACTATTCATAGATAGTACTTGAATCAACTAAAATGTATATTCCATTTCTTTATTCAAATCTACAGAAATGTATGTCCTGGAAGGGGGTAGCTAAAAATAAACAGTGTCAGTGGAGTTTTGTTTGATCAGTGACTCCACACACTATTGTTTATGATGATCTCTATAAGTAACATAAAAAATGGTGGAATAACAAAGTTTATTTAGATTAAAATGATAACATCTAACCCAGGGTGATGTAGCTATTACACGAGAACTAGTTGCTCAAGTAGGTGACTGTCAAGATCATTTGTTTTTGTCTGGAAAAAGAAAAGTTAATGGAGTTTTAGCTTTAATAATTCATGAAATTCTAGAAGTTGTCATTAAAAAAAAAACTAGTTATGCAGTCTTTATAGACTTTTGTAAAGTTGTAAACATGTCTAATTCTTTGGAAATCTTACTGGGTGCCGGTCTGCATCATGTAGTAAGATTTCAAAATCGTCATCTTCCATGAGATAGTTTCTTCTCAACACTATACTTTAGTACTTTTTAATTCTTAATAAAGTAGAGTAAATTACACAATAATTTATTTCAAACAACTATGCTAAACTTCAGATCTCTTGAGTATGCAGCACAATATATATATATATTTTTTTTGACAACAGAGGAAACTACTCTAGAGGAAACCATCGGTTCAAGTAGCCAAACCGGTGGTGTTGAATCAGTATGCAAAACAATTAGGTAACAGAAAAACTTTCTTTAATCACATTAAAAATAAAAATAGTAATGTCATCTGAATAAACTACTTATCAAAACTAGGACATATATTTATTTCCACACATAATTGCTACTTGTAGAAGTATTTTCAGTTAAATTTTTTTTTTTGAATATTGTTTAACGTTTTCCCGCACTAATCTTCATTGTTATGGTCTCTGGCCAGCCATGGATCGATCCCAGCAAAACACACACGCGAAACTCATGACACGTGACATCCACCGCCTGACACCATCACCGACAGAAGCCAACTGTTTCTCCCTGGGGGCTATCTCGTGGGTCTCACGCGTAGAGACAGTGGGCACGATCGTCTCTCGCGACATGGCCGAGAAGTTCCTCAAGTTCAGCGTTGACGATGGCACTGGCTGCGTCACGTGCATCATGTGGCTCAACCAACTCACTTCTCCTTACTTCCACCGGTTCGACTCATCGACGATTCTTCTGCACTCAAGGGTCGCTCGTAGACAAGCAAGAGACATCAGAATCGGAGCCGTAGCTCGCGTTCGTGGCCGCGTCGGCTTGTACAGAGGAGGTATGCAGATCACCGCGACTAATGTGGTAATCGAGAGAGACCCTAACGCTGAGATCTTGCACTGGTTGGAGTGTGTTAGGCTTAGTCGAAGCTGTTATCGAATTCAAAGTTAATTATGTAAAATGATTTCAACTGTAACTCGTGGTTTAAGTCTTATCATTCATCTGAGAATGTCTAGTTTCTTCGCCTGTGTTGAAATTGAAACTCGAACTGATAACCCCTTACTTAAGTTATAACTTTTGAACATTAGTATTTTCTATAGTCTAACTAAACATAAAAAACAAAAACTTACGAAAACATACCATTAGTCACAAATTGAAATCTTATTAATTACTTGGTGTTATTGAAAAGAAGCTTAGATTGATTAATTTGCTTAACTATTGTGGAATTGTAAATCGAATGAAGGTTGAATCAAATATGTACACAGGACTATGGGAGTGTTATAACTGCAAGGATAGAGAGATAACATGAAGCTTTGTGTTAATTGCAACGAAAGCTAGAAATACAGGAGAGATAGCATGAAACTTTGTTCAAACAAATTTTAAAACTGTATACCTATTTATAGTATACGAACTGATAGTGACCTCTATGGTCTTGCCTAAGCACTTTCGTAGCCTTATTATCTGCGTATCATCAATGGCGGGTGTTGAAATAATTAACACTGCTATACATGATTGCATAATCAACATATATTTATTAGTTAGAAAAAAAAGGATGAGTTTGTTTGGTCCCTAAACTTTGAAGTCTAATAGCACGAAGCTATCATGATATAGGTTAATTACATCCTACATCAAATATGCAATCAACTCACAATTTAATACTTGTGTAAATCTATTACTCTTATTTTCCTATCTATTCTTTATATAGAAACTTAAAATGATCAGAATCATAAATCATATTTTCACAAATACATTGGGAGCATGTGACCCTGATCCATATCCTCCAACGCTGCATGCGCCACTGGCATGTCTTGAATAAACTTTAAAGTATGGTGTCTGTTTTGCTTTTTTTTTTTTGTCACTAATAATACTTCATTAAAATAAAAGTGGAGAATGAGCCCATAAGGCCCAGGCCCAATACGTTTGTTACAGTGAAAACGATAAACGAAGGATCTCTTTTGCTAGGGCATCAGCCTCAGCGTTTTGAGATCGAGAGAAATGCGAAAAAGATACTGATGCAAGCTCAGTAGATATCGATCGGATATCTTTCACAATCCCGATGATTTCCTTAGCCTGAGTGATGCCGGAGATTGCTCGTATGAGCGTTAAGTTATCGGAGAACACATCGAGAGAGGTGATCTCCAAAGTGATCGCCATGCAGAGGGCTGATCTGATTGCGGAGGCTTCTGCGATTAGTGGTAATCCGATCGAGAGTTCAATCATCGATCCTTTGATTGGAGACTCGAGTCTTTGTCCGGAGAAGATCCAAGCCAGTCCCGCCACCAGTTTGTCCTTATTCCACGCCGCATCCGTCTTGCAAGTCACGCGATTGCTATCTGCAGCTCCTGGAGGTGGTTCTGGCGATCAGTTGTGGTGATTTTGAGGTAAGTTGCTTCCTTTGTTGACTTGTGCTTGCGACGTTGACCATTCTCTTGCTAACTTGATTCCCCTCAGCGCTGTTTCCTCAGGAGTTTTGTGTCGACCTTCGAAGATCAAGGTGTTCCTTGACTTCCAGATAGACCAAACTATTCAAGGAAGGATGTTGAGAGTGATACCTGAGGGTGGGAGGCAAATTACTTTCCTGAATTGGACTACCGTATCTGAGAAGTTGGTGTCTGCAGCTAGGTGAACTGCTCTGTGAAGGGGCATGGGTTCCCATACTTTCTGCGCGTACTGGCAGGTGAAAAAACAATGCATTTCAGTCTCTGTTTCTTGGCACCTTACACATCCCGTTGCTGACGTTAAACCTCTCCTTTGCAGGTTCGATCCAAGGGAGATAGCTTTATGGAGAATGGACCAGAGGAAAGTTTTCATCTTTGGGGAGAATTTCCCTGTCCAAACATCTCTGATCCAACTGAATCCCCCTTCTGATCTTGCTAAATTTGTTTGTTGTAGGGACATATTTGCAGCAAAGTACCCAGATTTAGTAGTGTAAAGACCCGATGAAGTCTGATGCCAAATAAATGAGTCTTCCGCTCCTGTTGAGCTTGGTTTGATACATTGAATCTGTGTACATAGATCGGGTAAGAGTTCCTCGATTCTCTGCTTGTTCCATTTTAGCTCAGAAGTTAGTTGGTCTGCCACTGTGAGGTCTAGGGCTGCCTCCTTGATAGGTCCCATAGGTTTTAGGATTTTATCCACTGAGATCCAAGAGTCCTTCCAGAGCCTGGTCGTTTGTCCATTTCCTATAGATTTTTCCAAATTCTCTCTTAAGAGATCTCGTCCATGGAGAATGCTTCTCCACCCATGGGAACAGCTCTGTGATGGTTCAACCTCTAGGAAACTCTTAGCTTTACAGTATTTTCCCACAACAATACGTGCAAAAAGGCTCTCTGGTACAGTGATGATTCGCCAAGCTAATTTTGCGAGTAGAACTTGATTGAACCGTTGGATATCTCTGAGCCTCAATCCTCCCAGTGCTTTAGGCTTCGTTAGTTGATCCCACGCAACCCAGCAGATTTTCTTTTCTCCTTCTACCTCATCCCACCAGAACCTGGTGAGCACTGACTGGATCCTTTTACATAGGCTTACAGGTAGTTGGAAGCATGACATGGAGTACGTCGGTACTGCGCTGAGGACTGCCTTCAATATTGTGAGCTTGCCTGCTTTGGATAGTCTCTTTGTGGACCAGCTGACTACTCTTTGTAGGATCCTGTCCACTATGGAGGTAAACAAATCTTTCTTTCTTTTTCCAAAATGCTCTGGTAATCCAAGATACTTGCCTAGCCCTCCCTCCTTTGAAATTCCCAAAATTGATTTGGTATTCTCTTTGACTGCAGGGGGAGTTTTACTCGAGAACGGTATAGAAGACTTGTTCTTCTGCTCCGAAGCTTTTTCATAGTCTTGGAGTATCAGCAGAAGAGATTCACAACTTGTTTGAGATGCGAGGCAGAAGAACATTGTATCATCTGCGAAAAGCAGATGGTTTATCCTTGGGCAGCCTCGGGCCACTTGTATCCCTTGGAGTAGTCCCTTTCTCCCTGCCTCTCTACACAGCCCTGACAGAACTTCGCTGCAGAGGATGAACACGTAAAGAGATAAAGGGTCACCTTGCCTGATGCCTCTGAGAGGTAATACATTTCCATACACTGCCTCATTGATAAGATAGGAGTAGGAGACTGTAGTTATACATTGCATGATCCAATTTATCCAAATTGCATGAAAGCCTAGTTGGTATAAGACATCTGAGATGAATTTCCATTCAATCCTATCGTAGGCTTTTGACAGGCTTACTTAATATTAAATGGCAAAAGACCTAAAATGTTTACAGGGCCTAGCCCAGTTTAGAATCACATAAGAACCAAATTGAAAATGCCTAACCTAAGTTAAAAACTCAGTTTAATGAATAGGCCCAGTAGAGAAGAGTACGGAGGTAACAAAGTGTTTCGTTTCGTTAATGACGAGGAGAAACGGTGGTGAGGAAGATGGTCGAGAGGGATCAAGAGAGAAGAATCCAGGCCTGCATCATTCTAGAGGATCTTCTAGGGTTCGTTTGTCTGAAGCTTTGTACCTTGTTTATCAGTTGCCAATCAAGCAGTTTGAAAACAGAATCGACGGAACGAAAAGAGCTGGTGTGAAGTCTCGCATTCCGTTCATTCCATATCCAGTATAGTGTAGCTTGCCAAGCTGTTAAGACAAGGAGACGGAGCGGTTTTGGAACCTGAAGTGCAGTCATCTGATCTAACGTGTCCTCCCAGATCACTTGCGGTTGTAGCTGCAGTCTTGTGGCGACTTTACTCCATAGTTCAAAGTTATAAGCGCAAGAGAAGAAAAGATGGTTTCTTGATTTCGGGTTCGAGTTACAGAGGAGGCATGTAGCATCAACATTGATGCCCCATCTGATCAGTCTGTCCCTAGTGGGGAGCCTATCAAGGACTACTAACCAAGTATGAAAGCTGCGTCGTGGGATTCCTCTTGAGAACCAGATCGCCTTAGACCATTGAACATCGATCCTCTCCCCTCTGAGGTACGTATATAACTCACCCGTTTGGAACCACTCTGAAACTTGACCATTGATCTCCCATTCATAGAAGTCTTGATCTTCAGTTAGTGTGACTGTTGTTAGATAAACTTGAAGTTGAACTTGAGTCTCTGTTCTTGCAGGTGGAAGTTGCCAACAACCATTCCTGAAGAGAGAGGCGACAGTCGCGTGTAATGGTATGCCGAGGCGAGAGGAAGAGTGTGATAGGTGAGCCGAGAGGCTACCAAAAGGCGTCCAGTTGTCAAACCAGAACCTAGCAGATTTGCCATTTTGGATCTTTAATCTGATGAGAGGAAAGATCGTTTCTTTTAGCTTGAGGAGTTTATTGACAAACCAGGAGAAGGATTGCTTAGGTTGGGTTGACCAGAAGTTATGTATTGATCCTTTGAGGATGATCTCTTTGAACCACTGAACCCAGACAGAGTCCGGCCTGAAGAATAACATCCAAATGAGACGTAGACATCATGCTTTGTTCCAGGTTAGAAGGTCTCTAACTCCTAGGCCACCTTGTCTTGTTGTTAGTACCACTGTTTCCCATGACACCCTTGCTGTGTTATGTCCGTCTAGGTTTCCTTTCCATAAGGACATGCTGCAGAGGGAGTTGATGCGCTTGTTACAGGCCTTAGGCAGTATGAAGGCTGAACACCAGAATGTAGTGATGCCCGCTATGACTGTCTTAATGAGTAGGAGCCTTCCAGCGAAGGAAAGCGATTTTACAGACCACGAGGAGAGCCAGGATTTTACTTGTTGAAGCAGAGGCGCGCAGTTTGATAATGTCAGCTTTCTCTAGTTTAGAGGAACTCCAAGGTACCGAAACGGTAGAGATCCCAGAGTCATGCCTGTAGAAGCTTGTATCGAGTCTAATTCTGGCTCAGTCAAACCAGAAGCAAAGAAGCTCGTCTTTTGTACACTGATCGCAATACCCGATCACTGCTCAAACTCCTTTAGTACTTGGAGAACATGTTGAACTGAGCTAATGGACCCATCTATAAATATCAACAAATCATCTGCAAATGAAAGGTGAGTCAATTTTGTGGATTTGCATTGAGAGTGATATTTGAAACCATTCTGCCTTGCTGCCCTGTTCAACATGTGAGATAGAATACTCATGACCATCACAAAAAGATAGGGTGAGAGGGGATCTCCCTGTCTGAGGCTTCTCTTTCCTTTGAAATAACCATTGACTGATCCATTGTATCCCACCATGAAACTTGATGTGCAGATACATGATTTGAGCCAGTCAATGAATTGATGAGGAAGTTGAAGTCCATAGAGGCAAGAGAACAGAAACTCCCACGATAGTGTGTCAAAAGCTTTGGCAATGTCAACCTTAATGGTAATTCGTCTAGCTCCCTTCTTCTTTTGATACCCATTAATTAGTTCACCAGCAAGTGTAGTGTTTTCAACCAGTAAGCGCCCCTTAATGAAAGTCGTTTGACTCTGTAGGATCAGAGTAGGCAGGATAGGTTTTAGACGCTTGACCATGAGCCTTGAGATTACTTTGTAAATTGTGTTGAGACACGATATAGGCCTGAAGTCTCTTATCCTACTTGCACCAGGGAATTTAGGTATCAATGACAAGATAGTTGCGTTAGCTGTAGCCGACAAGAACTTTGTGGCAAAAAAGTTTTTTATCGCTGACACCACTTCTGCACCCACAGTATCCCAAGAAGCTTTAAAGAATGCTGAGGTGAGTCCATCCGGCCCCGGAGCCTTGTTAGGATTTAGCTTGAACATACATGACTTTATTTCCTCTGATGTTGGGATTGATATCATCTGCTGCAGGAACTCAACCGGAAAGGAAAAATCAGTCATCTCAACAAACCATGCCGGCGAAGAGTAGAGAGGAGGCGGGTAGTAGGCGACGGGTGCAAGCACTGACTGGAAGTAATCGACAGAATGAGAACTCATTTGCATCGGGTCAGAGAATCCATGTGTCTGAGCCGGTGAGGAAAGCTCTAACGGCGTTGTAGCTGGCTCTTGTTTGACATATGCGCATGAAGTAAGTTGTGTTCAGGTCTCCTTCTCTTAACCAAGTGATTCTTGACTTCTGCTTGAAGAACAACTCTTCTATTTCTCGTAAAAAAATCCATTTCTGATGTAGGTCTTTCTCCGCTTGAAAGGAGACTGGAGAGGGATCTTGAAAAGCCTGCACCTGCGCAAATTGCAACAAACTGTAAGTTTCACTCTCTCTCTCTTGTATTTTGGAGTAGTTCTCACTGTTTAGTCTCTTTAGATCTCTCTTTATGAACTTTAGTTTCCAACACAGCTGAGCAAGAGTTTGGCACTTGTTTCCGGCTTGAATCCAAGCATCATGTATTAGCTGAGCAAACATAGGGTGTTTGGTTAAGTAGTTTTGGAATTTAAAG
Source organism: Brassica oleracea var. oleracea (assembly GCF_000695525.1). Classification (NCBI taxonomy): domain Eukaryota; kingdom Viridiplantae; phylum Streptophyta; class Magnoliopsida; order Brassicales; family Brassicaceae; genus Brassica; species Brassica oleracea. The sequence continues at coordinate 1,539,005 of NC_027755.1, forward strand.
GGTTTGGTACCGGTTTTTGGGAGGGAGAAGGCTAGA
>NC_027755.1:1539781-1547025 GCF_000695525.1 Brassica oleracea var. oleracea
TAAAGTCTAAAAAAAAAAAAAGCCCCTTATTGGTTTAGCACTTGAACTTTTATACTATCTCGCCATATTAGGATGATGCGTCCATCTTCATCAGAGAGGTGATTAGAGGAATAACACCAGCCCGTGCAGAGATTAGAGATAATAGGACTCAAAAAAGGTTTTTTTTATATGTGATTCTAGGATTGCACCGAAAACAGGTTTATTTTGATGAAGCCATAATATAAAAGGTCTATGCTTATCCGGGTCATTTAGGCCACAGACATTCCAAAAAAAGAGCTTAACACTCATTGGGGGGTAGGATGAGGATCCTCCAAAAGAGTGGAAGAACCTCGGGTATCAAAAGAAATAGTAGGGTTAGAGGACAAAATAGGGTAAAGGAGCATAAAAGAATTTGAGAGGGGTAATGAAAGAACAATGGAAAAAGGGTTAGTGTTTGAAGCTAAGGGTTAGTGTTTGAAGCTGAAGATGGGGGTAAGGAACGGAAACGTTTTAGTGGAGGTCTGCGAGAGAAATGAGAGGTAACAAAAGGGTTGATTGAAGCTTCAGGGAAGGAAAAGGAAGGGCTAAAATGGTTTTTAATATATGTTCATTTTTATTCTTTACATAGAAACTTAAATGATCCTTATCTTAAAGTATTTTTCACAAATACATTGGAAATCTGTACGTAAACATGTGACATGTATGGTGGAAATTTTAATTAATATATAATCGCAAACTAAAGGAAAATAAAAATGGGAGAAATGATAATTATATTTACTATTGTTTGAGATATAGTAAATTTATGTATGTATTTTACTTTATTTGACCAGTAACTAAAGGAAATAAAAGAAAATTAAAATTTTCAGTAAATAATACTCCCTCCGTTCCAGAATATAAGATGTTTAGAAGAAATTTTATGTTTCAATATGTAAGATGTTTTTGTATTTCTAGATAGCTTTAACTTTATCAAAATCTGTATAACCAATCAAATTTAATAGTTCTATTTTGTAATTGGTTGAATAGTTTTAATAATACTTTTTAGATAAAAAGTAATTTTTTTAATAAGCTGGTTTTATTTAGAACATCTTATATTTAAGAACGGAGGGAGTATGAATTAATTTTTCTCCTTGATTATTTACTTTAAATGTGACATATGATATAGTCAAAGCCTTGGTGTTGAGAATGTTTAATTTCAGCTTTACGAAATTTCACAAATATACTAATTGAATATAATCTTATATATTAAATCTTATATATTAAAACAGAAGTCATGACTTTGTTCATGTGTGATTTTTTTTTTTTGGACCTTTCTCTATAAAGTTTATCAAGTTTTACATAACTTAATCATCATATCTTTTAATATCTTTATCTTTTATTTAAAATACAAATAAATATTGTTTAAGATAATTCTAAGAAAATATTTTCAGAACCAGGATACAATTTATTTTCAAAAATTAATTAACTTTAATTTTAATTATTATAAAATATAATTAGAATTTCAAATTAAATTTATTTTGATTGATGAACAAAAATTAAATCATATAAATATTTTAATTTTATTCTCATGATAATAACAATTTAAATTGATTAATTTTCAAAATACATCTGATAAAGATTTTTAAAAGATTTTGTTAGAAAGAGATATCTTTTCTGTTTCAAATAAAAATATTTACTACAAAATTAGTTTGTACGTACAAATATTATAGTTTCTCTTTTAAAAATACTTTTTTTTTGTTCTTAACAGTATCTTCAAATATTTCTTCTCTATTATGTAGGTCCAATTTAATTTAACTTCCATATATAAATTTCAAATTTAGAAATAAAACCAGAAATTATGTTGGTAAGTTCCATATATTCACTAAAGCTAATAATATAAAATCTTTGTAACTACTTTAATAATGATATAGTTTAATTTTAAATAGAATATTATTATATTGAACTAAATATGATAAATTCTATTTTATTTTTATATATTTTATAATAATAATAAATCATGTTAAAATAAACTATTATATTGAACTAAATATGATAAATTATATTAAATTCATAAATTTATTTTCATAAATATAAATATTTATGTTAAAAATATAATATGATGACAGAACAGCTTAATATTCGCAAACTATATAATACATATATAAAAAAAATTACATATCTTAAAATTTTGTATATACAATAATATATTATCTAAAATGAATAAACGTAAAAAATATTGCTAAAAGAAAATTCAGCTTTGAAGGACGGTGAGTCAGAATTTAATATAAATTAAACACAAAACAATTTTCAGATATGTATTTTCATGCATATATTAAATTTTTCATTAACTAAATGCAAACACAATAAGATAAATATATAATAAGAAGCGAAAAATGCATGTAACGATCTTAAACAATTGATTATTATAACATATAAACTATGAAATTATTGTATTTGAAATTGTTATATAAATATTTATATATATAATTAACGTTAAAAATGTATACCACCAATGATTTAAAATAAATATCTATGTATATAAATTGAAAAAATATCTGTGCGGTTGTAGTTGTCAAGATATAGTTAACACTTTACAAACCGTGCATACAGCATAGTAAACAACCGAAACACAACTGACCATTAGCCCCAATCGATGACAAACAAAAAAAGACCATTAGCTCCAATCGATGACAAGAAAAAAAAAAAGACCATTAGCTTCAATCAATCTCAGACCAAACCAGACCGGACTTCAACACATATGCACCCCAAATTAAAATGGTGAACCAATACATAAATCTTTCTAAGCCAATATTAAACTGACTAAAATAGATAAACCCAACCAACCGGCCGCACATACTGCCCTTCGAATATTCTGGCTGCCGCTTGAACGATGCGATCCACGAGTACCGTTACGACCAGCATAACTCGAACCAAAACGTCCTCCGCCGTTTGACCAGCTTTGACAGCTTACACCTCCTCCTCCCACGCTGCTATGGCCGCCACCACCTCCTCCACTCGTGCTGCTACCACTGCTGCCCCCATCTCCTCCACTCGTGCTGCTACCGCCGCCTCCACCAGCTCCTCCACTGCCTCTTCTTTTGATAACGAAAGCTAACTCTCGAGCCTTTCCTTCAAACACATCAACAACTGGTTTTGACTCATTTAGATGAAGACTCTCTTTGTTCGTATCAAGTGAGGAAGAGCGTGAGCTAACGGAAGTGAAATCGTGATGAAGATGAAAGATGAAAGATGAAGAGAATGTATAAAACCAACGGTGTTCTTCTCAAGCCCATCATCGTGTTTTTTGTTTAGTTTTATGTGTAGTACTCACATTATTTTCCCGTTTGTTATGCATATAAATAAATTCGATATTTAAACTATTAAAACAGAATCTCTACTGTGATTCTACCTATAATTTTTAGAATTATTTACAATAGAATTTCATTATCTAACTTGAATTTCTTAATTAATTCGCTTACTATATTTATAACCTATTATTTTTAAAATATTTTTTATCCTTAATTAATTCGCTTGCCATATTTGTACCTAATCATATTTATAACTAATTCCGCACCATATTTATAACTGACCTTATTTATTATATAAGAACTTTATTTAAAAATAAAACAAATATGAAAGCGGTCTGAGGATTAAAAGCGGCACAAGTGGTTGACTGTTTGACTTGGAAAAGTCTAATAGATATTTATACTTTAACTAGTGTTGACATATCTTAGCCATCTAATTCGTTTTTGGTATTTTGTAGGGTTGGGCGTTCGGGTACCCGTTGGCGTTTTGGCGTTCGGGTACCCGTTGGCGTTCGGATCGGGTTTTCCAGATTTCGGTTCTTTTTTATAACACCTCTTAGGTCTCATTCTAGTTAATTTGCAAGTACGGATCGGGTTCGGATATAACACATCGGGTTCGACTCGGTTTTGTATCACATCATAGAACCCATAAAGTAATCATATATCATTCGGATTCGGGTTATATCGGATCGGTTCGGATAGACCCGAAATAAAATCTAAAATTTAAAAATAAAACATAAGAAATATATAATTAAGTATTTAAGGTAGTTATTTAAAATTTTAAATAATTATTGTTAGATAACATTTCAAAATAAATATGAAATTGAATATTTGAAGTATATATTCATGTTTTATATAATTATATTGTATATTATTTTGGACATTCAGATCGGTTTCTTCGGATATCTTTTCGGATTTTTCGATTTTTTCGGTTTTTCGGGTTACCCGTTCGGGTTCGGTTAATAACACTTCGGGTTCGGATATGTTTTGTACCACCTTACAAGATTTATTCGAATATTTTTTACATTTCGGACTGGATACGGATCAGGTTTTTCGGTTCGGGTTCAGTTCGGATTTCAGGTTACGGATATTATGCCCAGGCCTAGTATTTTGTATCATAGCCAAAATGTATGCTGATTCACCAAACCCAATTTAGTACATGGTGGTTTGTTGTCTTATTGATTCCGTGTGAACAGTTTGACTAACCCTTTTGGGTATAGAGCATAATAAAGCATGTGGCTTTAATTCGATTTCTGAATGGAATTTTACTTGTCAGAAAAAAAACATATTAGAAAACTTGGTTTGTGAACGAATATCATCTCTATCCCCCATATAATAAGACCATGCAAAAAAAAATCATAAAACAATTAAATCCAATGTACTTATATAAGTAAACCTCTCCCCTGAATCTCTCATATCATTCGACCGACTCTTTCAGACTCAAAAACTAAAGACCCAAAAACGACACTGCAAAACCCGACCACAAGCGATATGACTCGACAAAACATGTGTAGATAGATAGTGCCCAGACAATGGTAGACTCGAGAGAGATGCATCTAACACTTATAGGCTATAATGTCTCGCCAAGATCTGGGGAGCGTAAACTTTGATGCAACTTAAGTTGAGGGACTAGCCTCCTCGGTTTTCTTTTCTTCACCCGCTTTCTCTGGCTCGTCTTTTTTCTTTTCATCTGCTTCCACTTCAGTCTTCTCCTTCTCCACAGGTTTCTCCTCTGTTTTTGTCTCTTCGACGGTTAGCTTCTCGAGAAGACCAGCGGTGTCAGAGGCATCTCTGCTCTCTTCTTTCTCTACTTCAGATTCAGCAACTTCGTTGAACTTCTGCATAAATGCTTTGCAGTCTGACAAGGATAACAAGACTTTATTACAAAAACTTCTCGGTTCATGGCATTATCAAGCACAGAAACAATTGAAAAGATACACCCCAATATATAAAAAAGTAGACCACTGCCTAAACTTTTCGGTTAATAGCATATCAAACTAGTTGCAGCAGAAACACATGCCTAACTCCCTCAAGTTCTTTGGCTCTTTCTAACGTAACGTAAACATAATCTAGCAGCAATAGACAACTCTTGAACACGATAACTCTGTTATTACCAAGGTTAAATACACAGTGAAGAGAGAGTAATACTTTTTGGAAAGGAAAAAAACAAAGCAATTGAGAGCTCAAAACCAGCCCAAAATGAAATCTTTGAGTTGAGATCTTCCAAAAACAAGTAGCCACAAAGAAAAGTTCAAGATCCATTAGTAATCTAAGACCCTAACTTAAGTGCAACCAGTTATCTACTGACAGTATATAAGCCAAAGCAAGATGAATAACGGGCATGGCATTGACACGAGTTGTAATCAGAAAGTGGAGACTAATATAAGATATGGCATGGCAGTTAATGTCAAACTCACTCTCAATAGAAGCAAATCGGATGCAGAAAAGCTCATCCTTGAGTTCACCATCAGCAAAGTCACGAGCGTGCCATACACAAGACTTTTCATTTCCAACGTGTTCTTGAACACTCATGCCCTGTGTAACTGCACAAGTTCCAAAGGTGTAGATACAATGAGTAAAGAGTAACTTAAATACCGATCCAAAGGAAACTTAAACCACATAAAGTAAAATCTAAACGGAGATTTACCGAAGTGATTAGCACAGATCTTGAGAGTTTTCGATTGCCTCATGACGAGACGAATCTTGCCAGTGCTCTTATGCTTCAAGAGCTTCACAGTACCAGCACCTCTCTCCTTCCACTGATTCGCCTCCTTATCGAACCGATACAGCTTCGATTTCCTTAGATTCACACAAACAATTTTTTTCAATCAACAAGTCTCAAGAGTCCCTAGGAAATTCGATTAGATCGCAAATCTCGTTAGACTTACAGATCGAGGACGGCGTCTTCGTCTTCCTCGCCGGTAGTGACGGCAACCTCCTCTAGCCTAACGATCGGAGCGACCTGAGCTCCGGTGTCCTCGTCCTCGTTAGCTCCAGCTTCTTCAACGTCTCTGTGCTCGTGCTCGGGTTCGTTGGTCGCCATAGTAATCTAATGATCGAGTTTTCTTCGTGGATTCGATTGGTTCGCTGCGTTGCGGCGTGTGAGAACGATAGAGAATTTGAGAGGTTTTACAACATGGGAAGGACATTTTATGAGTGGCGCATTGAGCTGTTAATGGGCCGATCTCGTATGAATAAATTCTGTGGCCCATATAAGACCTCGTTATACTTTTTTTTTTTTTTTTTTTTCAAATTTAAAAAGTTGGAGAAACACAAAATTGTAAATAGAGAGTTTAGAGACTGAATATTTCTGTGTTCTTATTAATGATCAAGGGCGTTCCTTTATATAAGGATTACAAGATGAAGATAAATGGAAAGTATCCAGAACCTAAACTCACTAGGATTAGAAAAACTACTAATACATAATAATGGAAAGATTACATCTATTAGGAAAAGGAAAAAGTTTCTTTTTCTCCAAGCTTTGTGGCCGCCATTCTCTCTCATCTCTCTAGGGCTTCGGCCATCTCTCCATCTTCTAGGTATTGGGCCGGTCTCGGTCCGGGCCTGGTTAATGGCAATCCACTCTATGATTTATAACACTCCCCCTTGGATGCCATAACCATACAAGATCTGTAGTACGCTTCATGTTGCCTCATTAAAACCTTATCAGGAAAACTCAGTGGGACAAAATCATGGTGAAGGAAAAAGAGTACAACACGTATTACTCCCCCTGTTCTGAACATCACTGAAGGTCTTTCAGTCCACGCATCCCATTCTGGTGTCCATAGTCTAGACGTGATCGTCTACTGTTAACTCTTTACTTTGATCGGACAAAATAAGTACTTATGGACAATGTACTAGACGTGTTTATCATGAACATGTGTCTCGATCTGGCCGATCCATGTCTGGGTCATAGACCTCGTCTATACATGTCCACTACTTGTCTCATGAGTGTTCAAGATCAATGATCATTGCTGTGAGTTT
>NC_027755.1:1547116-1547612 GCF_000695525.1 Brassica oleracea var. oleracea
GTCTCATGACCTTAGTTGCTGTGGATCATATCACACGCTAAGTATATATTATTAGGTCATGAATCTCGGCTTTCACAAGTTTATGGACTACAATACATTTGTATCCGGTTGATCCTTTGTCTCTACTAGCCCATGATCAAAAACAAAGGGCTAGATGCCTTTTAGTCTTAAAAGCCGGACGCGTCTAGTCGAAGAGCCAGACGTTCTTTGCTGAAGAGCCGGACGCCCTTAGATGGACAAAGTCGGACATCTTTAGTTTGAAGGGCCGGGGCCGGATGCTTTTGGTCGGACACACACATATATTTATTCTATGCCTACTAACCTCTTTAAGGTTTAGTATAATCACAAGGAATTTCAAATATATGGACTGTATTGGATTGTCTTTTATGCAACTCCAAGATCAATGATCATGCGTGATCAATTTCTTTTACATACTATATGCAGCTGCTTTATGTTTCAGTCCATGAATCAGCTTAGGAACGAAGCTGTTCTTTCA
>NC_027755.1:1548358-1550473 GCF_000695525.1 Brassica oleracea var. oleracea
TTAGACCATAGTGGTACACGAACTTGTAGTATTGATCATGGGTTTATCCTCTCTCCCCCTCATGACCATACTATAAGGTCGTGGTGCTTGGGACAATCAAGCCTAATGATTTTCCCTTTGTGTACATGTTTCACAACGTGAGATCTTTTACGGGATAACTCTGTGCCTTTTCAATCTTTGCATCAAGTTTAGACTTTAGGATGGCTAATCCTGTTATGCCATATAGTGTAAAATTTCGTGGTGTTATCAATATGGTTACCACATCTCTTGCCTCTTTATCATACTGATCTGTAGCATTGTTTTGATAAGAAGAGATCCCATATAGTGTAAAATTTCGTGGGATATATCAGTATAGTCACCACTTCTCTTGCCTTTTATCATACTGATCTTATAACATAGTTTTGATCAGTAGAGATCATCGATATAGTCTCGACTACTTTCTTTCAAGGTCTTAGGCGTTTTTCTTCTTAAAATCTAAAGGAACTTGTTTCCTTCCTTACCCATTGTTTCTACTTGGAAACCATACATTATAACTTCAATGGGTCACATGTTCTTTTGGGTGTGTATAATGCCTTTTAAGGCAATGCCTTAGCCATAGTTTCTTTACTATGCTTACTATACCCATTCATGATTTCTTACTTGGTTTTATGCCCTTTAGGCAACTCTTTAAAATCATTTATTTGTTCAAGTAAGATCAGGTAAGACAATGAATTCAAAACCAATTCCATTGTATATATAAAATCGTGAACCATCAAGTAGGTTAAAAGCAAATCACAAAACACGGACTTTAAAATAAAATGTCGAGATCTCTCTTAGTCAATAGACATGCCGGCCACTCCTTGAGTTATATTGGACACGGCTCCCTTGGATTCATCCTGATCTATATCGGTCTTATTTGTATCAGGGTATGGCAAGAGATCAGGTCATTGTAAGTGGTAGAACCTCTTTCTATGTAGATATGTTTTGACAACAAATCTTCTGGATGGAATGTGGAGTATGTCTTGAATAGACAATCATTATCTGTTACCTCTTCTCCACATAATCTCAGTTGGTACACAATTCTGGTCAAAGCAAAATCGTTCTCGGCCACAAACCTAAAGTCTTGGTATCTGAGACTCATCCAATCGTGTCTGACCTTTGGTAATAACACAATAGTGTATCTGGACTTTAATTCTGTCCAAAGGTCACGAAGATTCTTTATATGTATATACTGATTTCTCAGTTCCTCAGTGAGATGATGGCACATTATTGTAATGGCTCTTAACTTTTCACTTCTAGTTGCATAATCACCCTGAATGATACTCCTTCCGAGTCCTCTTGATTTCAGGGTAACTGAAGTGTTCATTGCATGGGGTTAAATCTCGGCATCTGAAATCATATTATCAATCAATTCTTGATTTAGAATTCTTGCAACCAATTCAAATAATCAGTGCATATTATTTTCATAAGTCTCTCTGTGATACTTTGGACCACACGGTCATGTATTATGATGCTTAGGCTTCACGATTATTATGTGATACAACGATCTTAAGGATCGGATCATGATGCAATCCGGTTTATAACCATCCGGATGCTAGGCCACACGGTCACTTTGATATTCACTAAGCCACACGGCTTTTAATCAATCAAGGGCACAAGACCGCAAGTATGAACAATGTATTAGGCCACACGGCCATATACAAAACGGGATTATTAATCTAAGTGTATTCAATCCTATTGCTTAGTTACATATCTATTAAGTTCTAGCAACCTAACTCTCATTCAATATGTAAATTCTTTAAATCTATCTTTCAAGCTTTAAGTAATGAGAGATTTAAGGTTTCAAGGCCTTTAGAAATATCAATCAAGTTTAAGGGTTTCAAGGCCATTAGGAATTTTAAAATTTGAGATTAGGGTTTTAGTTTAAACAATATTCAGATTCAAGTTTTAAAACAATCCTAATCATAGCTCTAGGCGATCAATCAAATACTCAAGTTTCAAATCAAAATTAAAAACCGATTTTCCAAAATTAGGGTTTTAGGGGATTTCGAAAAGTTTGATCTTTGATCAAGGGGATTTGATTTGAGATTCAAAAACCTTTAAGGTTCTGATTTTAATTGATCAATGGATCAATCT
>NC_027755.1:1550573-1552672 GCF_000695525.1 Brassica oleracea var. oleracea
AAGATAGTTCGTCGTCTATCCATTTCACAAACGTCTCCACTTCTGATATGTCTGTAAATGTTGCAGCATCCACCTTACTGATTAGGAAATGGATATGTTCTCTGTGTCTGTCAGTGTCTGATTTGATCTGCAAGTTCCCAAACACCACATTGTTTGTAATGATTTAGATAAGAATTAAATCCTAGACAATGATGCACAATAAAATACATATGTGGTTTTGTCTTGTACTTACATCTGAAAGATATTTGGAGCGGTTCTCAATCTCACCAATCATGTTTGCGTTGTACGCAGGAGACAAAACTCCGTTCTGATTGATCTTGTTACCCATATGAGACTCTCTCTTCGTGAGGGCACGATACAACTCTACAACTTCTGGAGCACGACGCACGGACCTTTTTCCAAGTGTTGTTTTTGATGGAAGTGGTGGAGGCGGAGGCGGCTTTATTGCTGTAGATTGTTCTTTGACCATTGGCTTCAGGTTTGGATTCTTTACCTCATGTCCCTTTATGTTGGGTTTGGCACTCTCTGGCGCTTTCAGATTAGATGCGTCTGTGTTGCCACCATCATATGAGCTCTGCAACTTCTTCCATAACATTGATTTCCTCTCATTGTCATGTGCTTTAAGATTGCTTACTTGTGCTCGTAGGCGAGCCACTTCTTGACGCAGCTCGTGATTTTCTTTCTCCAGCTTATCGTTCTTCATTAGAGAAGCTTGAAGCTCCTTCACCAGACGCATAAGATCCGAATCATCCTCCCCATTTGGTAACATATCTACCTACCCCTGTTTTCCCTAGTAGATGTGGGATTGGGTTAGTTTTTCTTTAGGGGAATTTTTCTCCTTTATATCACTTGCTTTTCTGTTACGTCTCAAGGAAGTTATATATATTCACCTAATCCTTTGATGTTCACTTTTGCGTGTGGTTAATTGCAAATTACAAGTACAGTCACAGAATAAGAGTATGCTCATGTGTGACCCTTTCTTTTCTAGTGAGCCGTATTAAAATTTGGACCTACATACACACTGTCTTTTCCTTTTGCATTAGTTGTCCATTAAGTTAGTGACTAAGGTCATCACTTGAATGATTATGTTCAGGAATAGCTATGCTTTGATGCGCATCGGATGTCTAATTTATTATACTAATTTTGTCTAATTTCTTATATTAATTTTACTCGTTTTCTAAATTGCAGACTAAGTTAAAAGATCCTCTGGCCCGCAAATAAGTTAGAGGTAAGCAAATACTTTACTTAGCCTTCCTAATCACATAAGAAGTAAAGATAATTTATTATACTGAAGCTTCATTAACTTTAAGTTAGTAAGGATTGAACCATTAGGTACGATAATGGCTTGCGTCTCAAGTCATAGTCATCCCTCACCCACTCTAAATCCACCTCGTACGTCCACGTATGAGTGTGGCTGGAATCCCTTTCTCTGTAAAATAGTTTTCGCTCTAAATCCTCTAACTTTATAAACTGATTTCACTCGTTTATTTATTTCACATTTTCATAACAAAATTATAAATTGGAGTCACAAGATGGTGTACTGAAGTATTAAACATGAGTTCACGAAAAATAAACACACACGAAGAAAACATGAATCACCTCTAAAGGCATTTATTGTGGCTTTTTGAATTTTTGAGATTCTCTGCCTCTGAAGCAAAGGTAAAGTTGAAAATGACATGGTACCATTTAGTAGTTTTCTCCTGCTTTTAGTGTCTTGCTTTCTTCATTTATTCATCTCCACTCTACTATTCATAGATAGTACTTGAATCAACTAAAATGTATATTCCATTTCTTTATTCAAATCTACAGAAATGTATGTCCTGGAAGGGGGTAGCTAAAAATAAACAGTGTCAGTGGAGTTTTGTTTGATCAGTGACTCCACACACTATTGTTTATGATGATCTCTATAAGTAACATAAAAAATGGTGGAATAACAAAGTTTATTTAGATTAAAATGATAACATCTAACCCAGGGTGATGTAGCTATTACACGAGAACTAGTTGCTCAAGTAGGTGACTGTCAAGATCATTTGTTTTTGTCTGGAAAAAGAAAAGTTAATGGAGTTTTAGCTTTAATAATTCATGAAATTCTAGAAGTT
>NC_027755.1:1552772-1553298 GCF_000695525.1 Brassica oleracea var. oleracea
GAGTTGACAAGGGAAGCTTGTTGCTGCATTTTTACAGTTGCGATCAGTAGTTCTCTCGCGGCTTGCTGATCTCCCCGAATCGTCTGAGTTTTGCCGTCTTTTCCGGGAAATTTGACGCATTGATGATAAGTCGAAGGGACGGCTTTCATGGAATGAAGCCATGGTGTTCCGAGTATGGCATTATAGGGTGCTTTGTTGGCGCGGATGACGGAGAACTTGACGGTGCGGGTTATACCACCTGCAGAAACTGGAAGGCGAATTGTCCCGATCATTTGCTCTGATGCTCCGTTGAAGCCGGTGAGCGTGCGAGAGGAAGGCTTCATATCCCATAAATCGACTCCCATCTTGTCGAGTGTGTTGCGAAAGATGAGATCGACTGAGCTGCCGGTATCGATAAGGACTTTTGCGACCAGACATTCGCCGATGTCCAGGTCGACGAGGAGAGGATCGTTATATGGCATGTGGACGCCCTTGGTGTCTAGTGCCGAAAAAGTGATCTGGTGATCATTTTCGACTGGAGAAGGCC
>NC_027755.1:1554418-1556046 GCF_000695525.1 Brassica oleracea var. oleracea
TTAGTGCTGACGTTACTTTGCTAGTTGCCCCACGGTGGGCGCCAACTGTTTAATCAGAAAACGGTAATAAAGAAGATATGAGTTTTAACAAAGACGTCTTATTTACGGTCGGAGAAAACGTTCAGTCGGTTACAAGGGAAACGAAGAGAGTGCGACAGAAAGGAAGCCGGTGGCTCGATGAGCTACCGGAAAAGTACAACTAACGGCGAGATGAAGCAAAGGTGAAAACCCTAATCTAATCGCCAAGTATTAGTCAGTGATTTCGGATCCTTTTCTCGTTGTCTCCCCTTTCCCTTATATAGACGTCCTGATGCCTCGTCCTTGACCTGATTTACGCCATCTTGGTGGGCCTCCTCTGCTGGGCCGAGAAGCCCGTAGGCGTCCGAGCAGCCGCTGAGCCGAACGTACTTCAGTCGATGATGATCAACTAAAAGTACTCAAGAGTCAAGCCGAGAGACCTGACTCTTGAGCCGACCGATCGAGTCGTCGCTCTTCCTAATCCGGGCCAGACCTTCCTATTCCTCGGGCCTTGTGGGATGGTCAAATCCATCCTCTACAAAGACGATGCCATGTGTTATATAAATCAGCTGTTGTTTGGACATCCAAAACATGTTCTGTGCTTCGATCTTTCATTTTATAGCCAAACTAACTCATTAATAATACAACTTATTTTGTCGAGTTGATCTCTTTCAAAGAGATAAGTCAAACAAAAATAAAAGAATTGTGAAGAGAGATAAAGAAAGACGAGGAAAAGGAGAAACAAGAGACGATGGGTTATTGTTTTGCGATTAAGCTGTGTTTATGCATCTTCTTTGCACTTTCAATCGTCTCTACGGCTCGAATCGGTTTTTCATTTTCAGGTAATTAGAAGATAATTAAAACTGTTTAGCTCATCATCTCATCCACATATATACAATAAAGAGAATAATTTAGAGTTTTTACATATCCTCAATACTTCGTTGGATTGCTCAGTCTCTTCGATCGACTATAGTGATCTATCATAATCTAAGTAAAAAGAGTTTAGATATATCTCGTATACATTCAAATAGTTGATTAATTCTTGATACATGCGTGTCGAAGGAAATAGATAGACTCTTTCGTAATATATTATTCATATCATCTGTGGTTGTAAGTTAATTATAGCTTCTTGATATATATTTGAATCGCATGCATAACAGGAAATGAAAAGATGGTGGTGAGAGGAAGATCATTGATGATGGTGAGCACCAATGACTACGACGAGCCATCGGCGAACGGCAGACACAACCCACCTGGTGGGAGGCATGGTGGAGGTCGGAGAGGGTGAAGAATACAAAATGTTTCTTATTGTTAACAATTTTTAAAGAAAATAACGAGATTATGTTTTGGATATATATTTTTAAAGTTTACTCATTTATATCATCACGTTCATCTCTTTATATATTGAACAAATAAAACCGGAAAATAATGGGCTTTTAGCAAAATTGACCTAAAACTCAAAGTCAAATACAAAACTAACCTCTTTTTTTTTTGAAATTAGTTTTGCCATATTCACCCCACAAGTTCATATAATTCACGAAAATGCCATCAAATTTTCTTTTTCTTTTCTTTTCGAAAATGACATTTTTACTCTCTCATCTTCAAGTAAT
>NC_027755.1:1556212-1565188 GCF_000695525.1 Brassica oleracea var. oleracea
GATTCTACATTTTTTATGGTTCATAGAGTCATAGAAGCTAACGATTCTGGGTGGGTCACTTTCGTTTGAGATTTTGTGTGCTTGGAGAAGCCTTATGTGTGCTAAGGAAGTTATCTCACCAATTTAAGGTATGAAATTGAGTTTTTTTTCCAGATCTGTTCGTCCAGACGACTTCCCAGGGCTGTAGACGACTTACCTGGAAGTCGTCTCGTCAATGCAGAGGTTATTTTTGCAATTGACTTTGAAATCTGTTTTCTGAGACGGCCGAAATATAAGTCGTCTGCTTTTGTTTGGTTACAAAAAAAATCTCCAAAGAACCTAGAGGACTTACATGTAAGTCGTCATAGGTTTGTTTTGCATTTGACTGGATTTTTCAGAATTTTGACTTTCCTGGACGACTTATTTTTCAGTCGTCTGGTGGAAAATTGGAATATCAATATTTTATTAAAACCCGACGACTTACATGTAAGTCGTCGTAGGTTAGTTTTGCCATTGAAAAAAAAAATTTAATATTACCCTGACAACTTACAATTCAGTCGTCCGTCTGACGACTTACATGTAAGTCGTCCAGGATTTTATTCCGAGATTCTGGTCAAACCTCGTAAATCCGGGATGACTTACATGTAAGTCGTCGGACGAACGACTGAATTGTAAGTCGTCTATATATAATTAAATATTGAAGTTTTATTTTTCAATTGCAAAACTAACCTAAGACGACTTAATAGTAAGTCGTCGAATTTCAATAAAATATTGATATTTTAATTTTTCACCAGACGACTGAAATGTAAGTCGTCCAAGAAAGTCAAACTTCTGAAATAATTCAGTCAAATGCAAAACTAACCTATGACGACTGAAATGTAAGTCTAGCTTTTTTGGAGTTTTTTTTAACCAAACAAAAGCAGACGACTTATTTTTCAGTAGTCTCAGATAACAAATTTCAAAGTCAATTGCAAAAATAACCTATGCGTTGACTAGACGACTTATATTTTAGTCGTCTGGAAGACTTAGATTGAAGTCGTCCGCGTCGATCTTCAATAAACTTTCGTTTTCTTTGTTCTATGTTTGCTAATGTGTTTTATTTTGACAACTTCAAGATATGTAAAACTCATATTTTCAAAATATGTTTTCTCCCTTAGTTTTACTAAATTTGACTAAGTTTTTCAACACAAACTTATAAAAGATGTGATATGTTTCTCTTAAGTATTATTGTTATAGACACTAATGATAATTATTGTTATGATTTGGAAGAAGGGATAAAATGCTTCTTAAAATGTTGTATCAATATGAAGCTACCAACATTCTTGTGTATTAAGATGAGAAGAAGGCCATTGGAGTTTATTATTGCATATGGGAGATCCAAAGATAAGAGAAAACCTATTGAAGTCTATTATTTCATTGATTTGTAAATGTGTAAACACATTGTTAGCACATGTATTACATCTTGGGAAACATTATTACTGATTTTACAAAAAAATCACAACTAAAAGAGTAGACATGCAAATCACAAAACAGACCAAAAACAAAACTATTATAGATCATTCATCTACAAAGACAAACATGGACTCCATTTGATATGGAAGAAGACTTCGTCAGAAGACTTCCAGGAAGTCCAGTCTGGAAGACTTCCTGGAAGTCGTCTAGCGCATTATATTTTAGACGACTAACATGTAAGTCGTCCAAAAAGTCTTCCAGATCTGAAAAAATCTGCATATCAAATCCAGATCTGAAAAACCTGCATATCAAAAAACGTTCAAATGGCTTAAAAACAGAGAAAATGAGTGGAAGATTAGATAAATCTACCTTTATATAACACACAAAAATACATATATCTAAAATTAATAGATCTACATTTAAATGAGTGGAAGATGAGAAACATCTGATTAAAAACCTGCAAAAAAAGATAGATTAGTGAGAAAGACATGATACAAAACTGAAAAATTCATATAAAGTTTGGTATTTTCAAGTCAAAGAGGTTAGAGTGGGTTTGGAAAGTTTTAGTTTGGGAAAAAGTAAGACCTTTATACAACATGAAGCTACCAAATGAAGAAAAATCAGACATAAAAACTTACCAAAACGCTCAGATCTGCTATGAAAGGGAGACTTCGTCAGAAGGCTTCCAAGAAGTCCGAAGTCGTCTGGAAGACTTCCTGGAAGTCGTTTGGAAGACTCGTCTGGAAGACTTCCTGGAAGTCGTCTGGAAGACTTCCTGGAAGTCGTCTGGAAGACTTCCTGGAAGTCATCTAGCGCATTATATTTTAGACGACTAACAGGTAAGTCGTCCCAGAAGTCTTCCAGATCTGAAAAACCTGCATATCCAAAAACGTTCAAATGGCTTAAAAACAGAGAAAATGAGTGGAAGATTAGATAAATCTACATTTATAGAACACACAGAAATACATATCTAAAATTGATAGATCTACCTTTAAATGAGTGGAAGATGAGAATCATCTGATGAAAAACCTGCAAAAACAAGATAAATTAGTGAGAAAGACATAAGACAAAAACAATAAATTGATATAAAGCTTAGTGTTTATAAGTTCAAAGAGATTAGAGAGAGGTTGAAGAGTTTTAGAATGATGACCATTACATTTTGTTGCACCATTTGAGAGGAGGAGAGAGAATGTGTAAATTTTTCTTTATATAGAGGGACAAAAAATCCAATTATGTTAAAATATTTTTGATTCAGACGACTTCCTAGACGACTTACTTGTAAGTCGCCCAGAAGACTTTAATATTTTTAGCGCCATTTGAGAGGAGGAGAGAGAATGTGTAAATTTTTCTCTATATAGGGAGACAAAAATCCAATTAGGCTAAATATTTTTGATTCAGACGATTTACTTGTAAGTCGCCCAGAAGACTTTAATATTTTTAGCGGGAAATTAAAATACTTTTAGCGGGAAACTAAAATAGAAGACTTCCCAGACGACTTACTTGTAAGTCGTCTAGTTTAAATTATTTAAGCAGGAAAACAATTTTTTAAAAAAATTTGGACGGGAATATTTGGATACTTACATGTAAGTCGCCCAGCTAAAGTTATTCACCAGACGACTTCCATGGAAGTCGTCTAGACCCTAAACATAACCTCTAAACTTAATTAAATAACTAAACACTTCATAAAATTAAATTAAACTTCAAAAGTGTTTACTATACACAAAAATAAACACTTACATGTAAAAATTTAATTTAAAAAAAAAACATTCAAGCTTTCCAAAATCTAACCCTAAGAATACATATAATACTACAACATATGTTGCCAAACCCTAGATCAAAGAATACCATGATTCACTACCTACACTCATCTATGTTGAAAACAATTCAGTTTTGTTATATTTTAATTTATATCACTTAAAATTGTTTATAATTACATGATTTTAATTTTTTGCTTATCAAAATATTTTTTTAAAAAATTTAAAAATTATTTTTAATATCAGCTAGATTTACTTGGAAGTCGTCTAGAAGACTTCTAGCATCTCAGACGACTTACTAGAGCTATATTCGTAAAAATGACTTCTGTTTTTTTGTTTGGTCACAAAGGGCTGGTTGTATTTTCACAAAGATTTTAGGTTAGTTTTGCATTTGATTCAAGTTTGGGTATAAGTTTGTATTTAAAATCAAGTCGTGAAACGGCAAATTCCCCCCCCAAAATAATATGTACTGACTGATAAATTAATAAGCAGATTTGAACACTTGTATCCCTTGGAAGATCTCAATGTCACTAAGTGGTAATATAATTATTTTCGTTTTGCGTGATAATTTTTTCTGAATTTTTTACGTTAATTTATTATGATATTATTTCCTAGAAAATCATATAAATGCCTTCAATGGTCAATACAAACACTAAAGAATCACACAAATGTCTACAACTGTCAATTCTATGATGTACGTACCCTGAGTAGCATGGTAAATCTCATATAAGCTTTTAACCTTTTTGGTCTTTGGCGTCTTTCTTTATAAAGTTGAATGGCAAAGCTCCTCTTGGGTTAATGTGTTAACGTGTTGTTTTGTAACAATAGTCGTGCTTTCATAAAACCCAAAATATTAAATCATCTATATAAATGGGGCGAATGGGTCACAATTATTAACTATAAGTTTGGGCTGCTGCTCCCTACATCCTTCACCTCTGACGATACGGCCTATCACAATGAACGATTATTCTGATGTCCTTTTCTTGCGTCCCACACAAGTCTTCGAGAATCACATGTTTGTTATCGTCATTTCCCTCGCTCCAACTTCTGTTGAGTACTGACGTTTCTTTTTTTTTATATACATAGAATTTTCAACACCATTCACTTATTTATAATTATCTTTCCCAGTTCTTTTGAAACTCCATCCATATCTAGAGCAACATGGCACCGTGTGCGGTCGTAACATTTTCGTTTATATACATATCGTAGCAGCAATCATATATTACCAAATACGAATATTTTCCATTTATTTTGGAGAGAAAGAAGATAGTGTGACCTGTCTTTTCTAAATCTAGCACGTAGGTTTTTATCAGACGCATAGAAGTGATGATACAGTACCAAGGCGGCTAGTTGAACAAGAGTGTTCGTTTCTCTAACAGCTTAAGGTCAATAACATTGTGTTTATTGCTTGCTTAGAAGTAACCTTTTTGTATCATTGTTGACAAGAACCAAAAGAATCATGTCTTGGATCAAGAACCTCGTAAAGATCTCTCCGACAACTTCTTCTGTCGGAAACTTGTTCAGAAACCACGAATCCTACACTCTCTTGTCTCGTTTCTGCACGGCTCTGCAACATCAGCAGCAGCAACAGAGCCAGACTGTTCAAGAAACGGAGGTCGTACAACATCGTTACGAAGGTTTGGCTCCGACAAAAGAAGGAGAGAAGCCGAGGTTGTTGGTTCTAGGGTCGGGCTGGGCAGGTTGTCGTCTTATGAAAGGGATCGATACGAGCATTTACGACGTCGTTTGCGTCTCTCCGAGAAACCATATGGTCTTTACTCCTCTCTTGGCTTCTACTTGCGTCGGTACGCTTGAGTTTAGGTCCGTTGCTGAACCAATCTCTCGTATCCAACCGGCTATTTCACGTGAACCCGGTTCTTATTACTTCCTCGCTAATTGCTCACGACTTGATTCCCAAAACCATGAGGTAATTGTGTTTGTATGTTGTTTTGACTTTGTGTTGTGTCATATACGATATTTAAAATATTGGTAGGTGGTAACTGGCGTTTTGTAGAAGAGTAGCGATTACGGATTATTTTAGAACTTAGACGAAGTCTAGATATTAATAAATTATTAATTTCATATATATATTTTACATTTATACAAGATATTTTAGTTTTTGATTTTTGATACTAAAATTATTTTGATGAATTATTAAAATTAGATATAAAAAACAAAAGAAATTCGACAAAATTGTGGATTTGTACTATCATTATTGTTTAATTTAACAAACCGTAGAAAAATTTTAACCGATTTAAACGATTTAAATCATATAAACCGGATAAAAATTGTTTCGGCTAGTACCGATTTGCCTTCTAGGCCTAGGCGGGGGCTTATGCGCCGCTTAGACTGATTTTAGAACCGTGGTCATAGTCTCATGTCTGAATCTTGCTCTTGGTTATAAACAGGTGCATTGTGAGACAGTAACAGATGGATTAAGCACGTTGAAGCCATGGAAGTTCAAGATCGCTTATGATAAACTAGTACTAGCTTGTGGTGCAGAAGCATCCACATTTGGGATTAGTGGCGTCTTAGAAAACGCTATCTTCCTCCGTGAGGTTCATCACGCTCAGGAGATACGTAGAAAGCTTCTTCTTAACCTCATGCTCTCCGAAGTTCCAGGTAACAAACAACAACACATATTCTTCTTCATACACCAACTAAACTCATAACGTGCAACTTCGATCTTAGGCCTTGGTGGAGAGGAGAAGAAGAGGTTGTTGCATTGCGTTGTGGTCGGAGGTGGTCCCACTGGTGTAGAGTTTAGTGGTGAGCTGAGTGATTTCATCATGAAAGATGTTCGTCAGAGATATGCTCATGTCAAAGACGACACCCGTGTTACTTTGATCGAGGTAACCTTCATTGATATAAACCTAAGTTTATTATTCATAAAATATAATTTTGACAAATACTATTTTTCTTGGAAGGCAAGGGATATACTTTCTTCTTTTGACGATGGGCTCAGACAATATGCAATCAAGCAGCTAAACAAGGTTAATAAAATGCCAACTTTAATTTTGTTTTATTTGTAACAATGTTGAGAATGTGTTAGTTTTTGACACCAGTCTGGAGTGAAGCTTGTGCGTGGGATTGTGAAAGAAGTGAAGCCTCAAAGACTAATACTTGACGATGGAACCGAAGTTCCTTATGGTCTCTTAGTTTGGTCAACTGGTGTTGGTCCATCTTCATTTGTAAGGTCTCTTGATCTTCCAAAAGATCCAGGTGGAAGGTCAGTAACTCCAACATTACAGCAATCTTGTTCTGTTTCTTTGTTTCTTCCAAGAACCTAAATCATTCACTCTTTCTATAGGATTGGGATTGATGAGTGGATGCGTGTACCTTCAATACAAGACGTGTTTGCTATTGGTGACTGTAGTGGGTATCTTGAGAGCACAGGGAAGTCAACACTTCCTGCTCTTGCACAGGTCTGAATGTTGTTTTAATAGAATCCCATTTTACTCATAATCAACCAAGTCTCTGGGTCAATGAAGGTGGCTGAGAGAGAAGGCAAGTACTTGGCGAATCTACTGAACGTGATGGGGAAAGCTGGAGGAGGAAGAGCCTTCAGCGCAAAGGACACTGAACTTGGGGAGCCGTTTGTGTACAAGCATTTGGGAAGCATGGCTACTATTGGGAGATACAAAGCTCTCGTTGATCTCCGTGAGAGCAAGGTATATATAACAAAGACCATGCAATTTTCACTTAAAAACCCTAAAACACACATATAGCTAACTTTTGGTGGGGGGTTTTTTCTTGGGCAGCAAGGAAAAGGGATATCAATGGGTGGTTTTCTGAGCTTTTTCATATGGAGGTCAGCGTATCTGACTCGAGTCGTCAGCTGGAGAAACCGTTTCTACGTCTTTATTAACTGGATCACCACTTTCGTTTTCGGCCGTGACACTAGCCGTCTCTGATCCAACTCTTCCTCATTGCTAATGCTACCTACTTATCTCTCTCACTCTCTTGTTTAGGTTATAATCCATTCTTATGACGCATGTGAGAAGATATAAATTAACAGATGGATAAACAATAAAGAAATACACAGAGATTTAATGTGGTTCACCTCTAACGGCTACGGGCAAAGAAAGATTTTATTGATTGAGAAATTACAGAGATCTGTCTACAAGAAGATCAGATCTAGTTTATCTACGGCTGCTAACTAGGTTTAGAGGATGCACAAAATATATATAGTTGTGTCCCGGAAAACCCTAACACTAGTGGGCCTCAAAAGACTAAGACCCAACAGATTCAAGGCATTATTCAACAAATCTCCACCTTTACTTGAATCATGCATAATCAGATGTACCAGAATGCACTTCTTCGTGCTTAGAATACAGATGTACCAGACTCTCTCTTTGCTCAGATGTTCCGTCGAACTCAGATGTCAAATGTCCCGTCGGACCAGATGCTCCTCAGAGCCAGATGCCCTCACTTGGGGCAGATGCTCTCTTCGAGCCAGATGCCCTCTTCGAGCCAGATGCCCCTCAGGGCCAAACGCCCATCAGGACCAGATTTAACAGCTTGAGATGTTTAGCAAATCAAGACAATGCTTGAACTTTCTATGAGGAACCGGCTTAGTGAACATATCCGCAGGATTATCAGCTGTTCCTACTGATGTGCCGTGGGGTAGCGCACCGGGCAAAACAGACATGCATGGCTTGTTCATGGAAAGCAGTAAAGATATATGTTCATTGTTTAACTCATATCTTCCAAACCACGAGGCTTATACGCATGAAATCACTTGGAGAATGTTCTCAACTCAATTACGGAGCTCCTTGAAGAAGAATCGGATCAAACGGAGTTCATATGTGATAGTTATGCTATTTACAAATCAGGTGATCTTCAGTTCTCGCGAATTCAGACCACCCGAGAAGCTCGAAATGGCTAACCTTCTTTCTGATGAACCAACGGTCAATTCAATCATGACAAAGGTTATTATTCATGTTCTAAATGTTCAAGAAAGCATTGGGCTTGATGGTTTTCAAAAAGATTCAAAAACAAGCTTGTTTGGACCAAATGGAGAAACCGATAAAATATTGGCTAAGGGAAAAGATGGATTTCGACCAGGCCTCAAAGGGACATGTCTTGGACCATATCAGGAGCATATTCTTCACTTTTCAAAGTCTTGGTCGTGGCTATATGAAGAGGTATTCCAAGTTTCAGTCAAAGACTTTATTTAGTCAAGTCTTTGTTTCTATTTCCAATGTCTTGTTTTTAGCACATTTTTCTTTGGATCTCTACAACTTGTAATCCTATAAATAAGGCCTTAGAGCCATGAAATAAAACAGATTGTTTTCCCTTTTTATGAGTTTCTCTCATTGTTCTTTGTTTAGAACACTTCTTAGTTTCTTGGTGAGGTTATCTCCAAGTTTCGATATTTCTTTTGTTGGACCGGTGCGTCACATCCGGCAACGATCGAAGTCTGGTAGTATCTTTGGGCTATTCCGCAACCCTTAGTGTCACCCCTCGATCCATCAGTTCTCAATCCTCTCGGATCTGAGTTCATATCAACCTTACCGAAAGAGTGATCCTTATTTTGGTTCTATCACCTCCCTTCTTCACTTCAATCCTCTTCTCATCTCTCAGAAAATGGTATCTTACATCGATATGCTTGGTTCTCCCATGATGAACCTGATCCTTGGCTAAGCAGATAGCACTTAAGCTATCAAAGAACACAGTAGCCTGATCATGATGAAGACCAAGATCACTGACCAATCCTCTCAACCATATTGCCTCCTTAGCAGCTTCTGTCAATGCCATATACTCTGCCTCAGTTGTAGATGCCTCAGTT
>NC_027755.1:1565425-1566411 GCF_000695525.1 Brassica oleracea var. oleracea
CGGCTGAACCATGAACCTACTCACAACACTGACTGCGTGTGCAAGATTTGGTCTTGTACAAACCATATCATACATCAAACTTCCTACAATACTAGCATAAGGAACACGTGACATATAATCGATTTCCCCTTCAGACATTTCATCACTCATGGTAGGATGAAAATTTGCAGCACATGAAGTATCGATAGGCTTAACATTAAGCATCCCGAATCTTGTCAAGACCTTTTCAATGTAGGCCTTTTTGTGACAAGAACAACTTCTTCTTTGTCCTATCCTTGAAGATCTCCATTCCTAGAATCTTCCTCGCAGCACCCAAATCTTTCATCTCAAACTCAGAACTCAATAGTTCTTTCAGCTTCTGAACATAACACTTTTTCTTGGCAGCTATCAGCATGTCATCTACATACAACACCAGGTAGATATACGACTCATCCTCCACCTTGCTCATGTTGGCTCTCTTCCTGAGGATCGATCGATCTCGTGTTGTCAGACATCGATCGAAGATCTCTGCCATCGCCCAATCTTGTGTCTGGCGTATATCGATCGCTCCCTGACACTGGATCGGTTGATCATGGGTAGTCTGACTGCACTTCCTGCAGCTCCACCTGATTGTCAACATCCTCCTGCTCTGCTTCTGAAATGGACTCAGCTGAAACTTTGAACATAGAACTCTCATCAAACACAACGTTCCTGCTCATAACAACCCGTTTCTCAGATGGAGACCAAACTCTGTATCCCTTTACACCATCTTTATAGCCCATAAACACTCCCTTCTTCGCTCTTGGTTCCAGTTTTCCTTCATTAACATGATAGTAAACTGTGCAACCAAAAACTCTCATAATAGAATAATCAGCAGATCTGCCTGACCAGACCTCATTAGGTATTCGACACTCGATCCCTGTATGCGGTCCAAGATTGATCAAATAACAAGCCATGTTCACTGCCTCAGCCCAAAAGCTCTTCTCTAAACCAGCATTAGAAAGCAT